>NW_024425230.1:4269390-4325657 GCF_017311325.1 Ursus maritimus
GGCATTGCATTGAAAGTGTAGATTGCTCTGGATAGCATAGACATTTTAACTATGTTTATTCTTCCGATCCATGAGCATGGAATATTTCTCCATCTTTTTGTGTCTTCCTAATGTCTTTCATCAGTGTCCTGTAGTTTCTAGGATATAGATACTTTACCTCTTTGGTTAAGTTTATTTGGAGATATCTTATGGTTATTGGTGCTATTGTAAATGGAATCAATTCCCTAATTTCTCTTTCTTTGTCTCATTGTTAATGTATAGTAATGCAACTCATTTCTGATAATTGATTTTGTATCCTGCCAGATCACTGAATTGTTGTATGAGTTCTACTAATTTTGGGGTGGAGGCTTTTGAATTTTCTATATAAAGTATCATGTCATCTGCAAAGGAGAGAGTTTGACTTCTTTTTTGCCAATTTGAATACATTTTATTCTTTTTTATTT
This sequence comes from Ursus maritimus, assembly GCF_017311325.1. Taxonomy (NCBI): domain Eukaryota; kingdom Metazoa; phylum Chordata; class Mammalia; order Carnivora; family Ursidae; genus Ursus; species Ursus maritimus. The sequence goes on from NW_024425230.1 coordinate 4,269,834, forward strand.
TCTAATTGCAGTTGCTAGGACTTCTAGTACTTTGTTGAACAATAATGGTGAGAGTGGGCATCCTTGTCTTGTTTCTGATCTTAAGGGAAAGGCTTTCAGCTTTTCCCCATTGAGAATGATATTCGCTGTAGGCTTTTCATAGATGGTTTTTATGAAATTGAGGAATGTAACCTCCATGCCTACACTCTCAAGGGTTTTAATTAGGAAAGGATGTTGTATTTAGTCAAATGCTTTTTCTGCATCAATTGAGAGTGTCATATCATTCTTGACTTTTTCTTCTTGATGTGACCTATCACACTGATCAATTTGCGAATGTTGAACCACACTTGCATCCCAGGGATGAATCCCACTTGGTCATGATGGATAATCCTGTTAATGTACTGTTGGATCCTATTAGCTGTATCTTTTTTTTTTTTTTAAGATTTTATTTATTTATTTATTTGACAGAGAGAGACAGCCAGCGAGAGAGGGAATATAAGCAGGGGGAGTGGGAGAGGAAGAAGCAGGCTTATAGCGGAGGAGCCTGATGTGGGGCTCAATCCCAAAATGCCGGGATCACGCCCTGAGCCGAAGGCAGACGCTTAATGACTGCACCACCCAGGCACCCCGTTATTAGCTGGATCTTGTTGGCAATTTTGGCATCCATATTCATCAGGGATATCAGTGTGTAATTCTACATTTTGATAGGGTCTTTGCCTGGTCGGGGTTCAAGGAAATACTGGCCTCAGAATGAGTTTGTTCATTTTTCTTCTCTTTCTATTTTTTGAAACAGCTTCAGAAGAATAGGTATTATTTCTTTGTTGAATGTTTGGTAGAATTCCCTGGGGAATCCGTAGGCCCTGGAATCTTGTTTTTTTTTTTTTTTAAAAGATTTTATTTATTTATTTGACAGAGATGGAGACAGCCAGAGAGAGAGAGAACACAAGCAGGGAGAGCGGGAGAGGAAGAAGCAGGCCCACAGCGGAGGAGCCTGATGTGGGGCTCGATCCCAGAACGCTGGGATCATGCCCTGAGCCGAAGGCAGATGCTCAACCGCTGTGCCACCCAGGCGCTCCTGGACTCTTGTTTTTGGGGAGGTTTTTGGTCACTGTTTCAATCTCTTCATAAGTCTTTTCAAATAATCAATTTCTTCCTGTTTCAGTCTTGGTACTTTATAGGTTTCCAGGAAGGCATCCATTTCTTCAAAGATGTTTAATTTATTGGCATATAGTTGTTGATATATTTCTTTGGTGGTCCTATTTCTTTGGTGTTGGTCATGATATCTCTCCTTTCATTCATAATTTTATTAACTTGGGTCCTTTCTCTATTCTTTTGACTAAGTCTGGCCAGTGGCTTATTGATCTTATTTATTCTTTCAAAGAACAAGCTTCTAGTTTTGTTGATCTGCTTTACTGTGCTCCTGGTTTCTAATTCATTGATCTCTGCTCTAATCTTGATCAACTGCCATCTTGTGCATGGGTTAGGCCTATTCTTCTGTTCCAGGTCCAGCTTCTTGAGGTGAGAATATAAAAACTGTATTTTAGGTTTTTCTATTCTTTTGAGTGAGGCTTGGATGGCTATGTATTTTCCCTTTAGGACTGCCTTTGCAGTGTCCCATATGTTTTGGACTGATGTGTTTTCATTCTCATTGGTTTTCATAAATTGCTTAATATCCTTTTTAATTCCCTGGTCACCCAATCATTCTTGAGCAGGATGGTTCTTAGTTTCCAAGTGTTTGAGTTTCTTCCAATTTTTCCTTGTGTTTGAGTTCTAGTTTCAAAGCATTGTGGTCTGAGAATATGCAGGGAATAATCTCAGTCTCTTGGTATCTGTTGAGACCTCTTTTGTGACCCAGTATATGCTGTATTCTGGAGAAAGTTCCATGTGCATTCGAAAAGAATGAGTGTTCTGTTGTTCTGGGGTGCAGTGTTCTATATATATCTATGAGGTCCATCTGGTCTATTTTATCATTCAAGGCTCTTGTTTCTTTGTTGATTTTCTGCTTAGGTGATCTTTCTGTTGCTGAGAGCGGAGTGTTGAGGTCCCCTACTAGTAATGTGTTTTTATCTATATGTCTCTGTATTCTGGTTAAGAGTTGGCTTGTGTATCTAGCTGCTCCCCTGTTGAGGGCATAGATATTTATAATTGTCATATCCACTTGTTGGATACATCCTTTAAGAATAATATAGCATCCTTCTGTATCTCTAACTACAGTTTTTAGTTTAAAATATAATCTGTCTGATATGAGAATTGCTGCTCCAGCTTTCTTTTGAGGTCCATTGGCATGAAAAAATGGTTTTCCATCCATTCACTTTCAGTCTGGATGTTTCTTTAGGTTCAAGATGAGTCTCTTGTAAACAGCAAATGGATGGGCCATGTCTTTTTATCCAATCTGCAGCCCTGTGGAATTTTATGGAAGCATTTAGGCCATTTACATTGAGAGTGATTATTGAGAGATATGATTTTAATGATGTCATGTTGCCTGTGAAGTCTTTGTTTCTATGAATTGTAAATTTCTGTTCTGTATTACCCTTGGGGCCTTTTTTACTTTTATAGAACCTCCCCCTTAATTTCTCATGTAGGGCCAGTTTGGTGGTTATGAATTCCTTTAGTTTCTGCTGATCTTGGAAGGTCATTATCTCTCCATCAATTCTGAATGACAGCCTTGCTGGATAACGGATCTTTGGCTGCATGTTCTTCTCAGATAGAGCTTTGAAAATACCCTGTCAACCCTTCCTGGCCTGCCAGATCTCTGTAGACGGGTCTGACATTATTCTAATATTTTCCCCTCTGCACGTAAGGATTTTCCTCCCCCTGGCCGCTTTCAATACTGTATCCTTGGATCTAATATTTGCGAATTGCACTGTGACGTGACGTGGTGTAGGCCTGTTCTCATTGATCTTGGGAGGGGTCCTCTCTGCCTCTTGGATATGAATGCTTGTTTCCTTTGCCAGAGTAGGGAAGTTCTCAGCTACAATTTGTTCAAATATCTCTTCTAGACCTCTGTCTTTCTCCACGCCTTCGGGGATGCTGATAATTCTGACATTGGAATGTTTCATTGAGTCAGTAATCTCCCATAATCTACATTCTTGAGATTGGTTTTTTTTGAGCCAAGTTTCCATTTTAACTTTCTCTTCTTCCATCACATCTTCCGATTCACTAATTTGTTCTTCTGCCTCATTTACTCTGGCCATCAGAGACTCTGGTTTAGACCGCATTTGATTCATAGCATTTTTAATTTCTGCCAGACTCGCTCTCATTTCCACCCTTAGAGATCCTATATTCTTGTTAATATTTTCATTAATATCTTTTTCAAGCCTACAGATCATCTTGACTATTGTTACTCTGAACTCCATTTCTGACAATTTGGTTATATCCATATCCATCAGTTCTGTGGCAGAGGCCACAGTCTCCGTCTCATTTCTTTGCTGAGGGTTTCTCCTCCTCTTCATTCTGATGAGGAGAGGTTGCGGGGATGCACAGAGCCCAAATTATTGACTAGGACCCAGGCAGTGTGCACTTGTTTTATAGGGACCTTAGGGATGTGGGCTTCTTGATTTTTCTGCCTGCCTTCTGTGGGGAGGGTTCTGCAGTGCTGATACTCAGGCAACCCTGTTTGGGTAGAGTTGCCCTGTCCCCTGTGAGAGGGATTGGGGATGGGCACAATACAGACTGGTATTTCTGGGCTTTTGTTCTCTGGCAGCTTTCCCTGGTGGTTTTCTGTGACTCTTCTGAGAGTCAGAGCAGCTGTGGCTGTATCCTAACCTCTGTCTCAGAACAGAGAGATGGCAGTCAGCTCTCCACTGAGCTCGCCTGGCCGCTTTAACTCTGTTTCTGTCAGTCCTGCCAAAAACCCTGCAGTGTCCCGGGTTGTGCACCCAGAGCCACTCTCCCAGCCCTCATTCCCAGGGCTGACAGGTCTCTGTCCTTTATGCTTCTAACACCACCTGCTGCCCCTGGTTCCCGCGCACCCTCCTGAGCTCCTGGTTTTAGTCTAGTTCAAGTGTGCACTCCAGAACTCTGGTTTTCAGTCTGGTTGTGTGTGCATGCCTGGGCTCGTGGTCTCAGTCTGCTTTCTTGTGGGTGCCAGTCCACGAGTCTGGCCCACTCCCCAGTGCAGATGGCTACTGCTTCCTGGCACCCGAGTGTGGCAGCTTCCACCCCCTTCTGTTTATCTTCCAATATCTGTGCTCGGATTCATGGCTCCCTTCTTCATACCTCAACACTCAGAGCTGGAGATGTTCGTTTGTAGAGATCCAGATGTATCTTCCTATGTCTCGGGCTGATTTTGTGGGTGTTCAGGATGATCTGGTAGATAGCCACCTCATCAGGGGACCAGCTGAAAAATGGTCTCCTACTCCTCTGCCATCTTTTTCTGACCTCCTGTTTGGGGTTTTTAAAATTCTTTTGCTTTCTCTCTCTTTCTTTTCATCAGATTTTCTTTTTTCTCTGGTTTTCTTTTTCTTTTGTTTTCCCAGGCTTATTTTAACAAACAAATCATAGCATGTCTTATTAAAAGTCCAAACACTCCCCACTCCAGGGAAGGAGGTACTCTTCAGAGGACTGACCAGTGGGAAAAAGCAGCCAAAATGCAACAACAGAGTGCACACAAGATAAAACAGAAACAATTTGTGAAGTGCCAAGGCCCTGGATGGTGTATGACCACTTTTTAATATAACATTACTCTCAGGTGCAGGAAAGATAACAAACTTTAACAATATGCAAAAGACAGAAGCTTAGCCAAAATGACAAGATGGTGCAACTCCTTAAAATAAAGGTCAAGAAGAAATCACAGCATCCTGAAAACAGATATAAGTAATATATCTGAATAAAAATTTAGAACAACAGCTGTAAGACTACTGGCTGGGCTTGAAAAAAGCATAGAAGACTCCAGAAACATCTGTGCTACAGAGATAAAAGACCTAAAAACTAGTTAGGCAGAAATAAAAAATGTTATAACTGAGATGCAAAACTGATTGCATATAATCACTGTGAGGATTGAAGAAGCAGGGGAGGGAATAGGTGATATGGAAGATCAAGTTATAGAAAATAATGAAGCCAAAAAGAGGAGGGAAAGAAAACTATTAGAACATGAAGGTAGACTTAGGGAACTCAGAATTCCATAATGTGAAATAATATTCGTATACGAGTCTCAGAACAAGAAGAGCAGGGGACAAAGTGTGGAAGGTTTATTTGAACAAATTATAGCTGAGAACTTTCCTATATCTGTAGAAGGAAATAGGCATTCAAGTGCAAGGGGTACAGAGATCTACCCTCAAAATTAACAAAAACAGGTCAACAACAAGACATATCATACTGAAACTTTCAAAATACAAAGAGAGAATTCTGAAAGCAGCCAGATACAATAGGTCTTTAAACTCTAAGGGTAGACATGTAAGATTAGCAGATGACCTGTCCACAGAGACCTGGCAGGCTAGAATGGAGTGGGAGGAAATATTCAACTTACTAAATAGGAACAATATGCAGCAAAGAATGCTTTATCCAGCAAGGTTGTCATTCAGAATAGGAGAGATAAAGAGTTTCCAGGACAGGCAAAAACTAAAGGAGGTTATGACACTAAAGCAGCTCTGCAAAAAAATATTAAAGGGGACCCTTTAAGCGGGAGAGGCTAAAGCAATAAATAATAGAAAGGAAGAGAAAATCTACAGGAAGAGTGACTTTACAAGTAATACAATGGACCTAATTCATATCTATCAATAATCACTCTGCATGAAATGGACTAAATTCTCCAACCAAAAGACATAGGGTATAACAATGAATTAAAAAAGAAAAGAAAAGACCCACTGATATGCTACTTACAGGAGACCCATTTTCTCATTTTTTTTTAAATTTATTTATTTGAAAGAGAGAGAGTGAGCAGTGGGAGGGGCAGGGGGAGACAGAGAGAAAGAATCCTCAAGCAGACCTTCCACTAAGCACAGAGCCAGATGTGGGGTTTGATTCCAGGACCCCAAGTTCAAGAATTGAGCCAAAATCAAGAGTTGGACACTTAACTGAGCCACCCAGGGGACCCGCAAAGGCTCATTTTAGACCCAAACCACCTCCAGATTGAAAGTGAGGGGATAGAGAAGCATTTGTCATGCTAATGGATATCCAAAGAAACCTGGAGTAGCCATATTTATATCAGACAAACTAGATTTTAAAACAAAGACTGTAATATGCGATGAAGAGGGGCACTATATCATAATAAAGAGGTCTATCCAAAAAGAAGATCTAACAATTGTATATATTTATGCCCTTAACATGGACACACACAAATATATACATAAATTAATAACAAATTTAAACAAATTAATTGATAATAATACAAAATAGTAGGGGCCTATAACACCCCACTCATAGCATGGACAGATCATCTAAGCAGAAGATCAACAATGGAACAAGGGCTTTGAATGATGTATTGGACCAGATGGAATTAACAGATATATTCAGAGCATTTCATCCTAAAGCAGCAGAATACACATTCTTTTCAAGTGCATATGGAACATTCTCCAGAATAGATCACATACTGGGTAACAAATCAGGGCTCAACCAGTACAAAAATATTGAGATCAAACCATGCAAATTTTAAGACCACAATGCTGTGAAACTTGAAGTCTACCACAAGGAAAAAAAAAAAAAGGAAAGACGACAGATACATGGAGGTAAAGACCAACTTACTAAAGAATGAATGATTTAACCAGGAAATTAAAGAAGAATTTAAAAATACATGGAAACAAATGAAAACACAATAGTCCAAAATCTTTGGGATACAGCAAAAGCTGTAAGGGAACTAAGAGGGAGATATATAGCAATCCAGGCCTTCCTCAAGAGTCAAGAAAAGTCTCAAATAAACAACTTAACCTTGCACCTAAAGGAGCCGGAAAAAGAACAGCAAATAAAGCCTCAATCCAGCAGGAGATAATAAACATTAGAGCAGAAATAAATGATACTTAGGGGTGCCTGGGTGGTGCAGTCATTAGGCGTCTGCCTTCGGCTCAGGGCATGATCCCGGCATTATGGGATCGAGCCCCACATCAGGCTCCTCCGCTATGAGCCTGCTTCTTCCTCTCCCACTCCCCCTGCTTGTGTTCCCTCTCTCGCTGGCTGTCTTTATCTCTTCAAACAAACAAACAAACAAACAAACAAACAAACAAAAGAAATGATACATAAATTAAAAAAAAAACCTAGTAGAACAGATGAATCAAACAAGTAGCTTGTTCTTTGAAAGGATTAATAAAAATTGATAAACCCCTAGCCAGACTTATTAAAAAGAAAAGAGAAAAGACCCAAGTCAATAAAATCACAAATGAAAGAGAAGAGATCACAAGAAACACACAGAAATACAAACAATTATAGGAGAATATCATAAGCAATGGTATACCAACTAACTAGGTAATCTGGAAGAAATGGATAAGTTCTTAGAAACATAAATTACTAACACTGAAGCAGGAAGAAATAGAAAATCTGAACAGACACATAATCAGCAGAGAAACTGAATCAGTGATCAAAACTTCCAACAAACAACAGTCAAGGGCCTGATAGCCTCCCAGGGAAATTCTCCAAACATTTGAATATTTAATACCCATTCTTCTAAAACTGTTCCAAAAATAAAAATGGAAGGAAAACTTCCAAATTCATTCTATGAGACCAGCATTACTTTGGTTCCAAAATGAGACTAAGACCCCACCAAAAAGAAGAATTACAGACCAATATCCCTGAAGAACATGGATGTAAAAATTCTCACCAAGATACTAGCTAATAGATTGCAACAGTACATTAAAAGGATTATTCACCACAACCAACTGGGATTTATTCATGGCTGCAAGGGTATTTAAATACCAACAGATCAATCATTTTGATACACCACATTAATAAAAGAGAGTGTAAGAATCATATGATCCTTTCAATAGATGCAGAAAAATCATTTGATAAACTACAACATTCTTTCTTGATAAAAACCCTAAAAAAGTATGGATAGAGTGAACATACCTCAACATCATAAAGGCCATATATGAAAGACCCACAGCTGATATCACTCTTGATGGGAAAAAAACTCTCAGTTAGGAATACAACAGGGATGACCACTTTCACCACTGTTGTTCAGCATAGTACTGGAATTCTTTGCCTCAGCAATCAGACAACAAAAAGAAATGAGAGGAATTCAGATCAGCAATGGAGAAGTCAAACGTTCACTCTTTGCACACTATGTGATACTCCACATAGAAAACCTGAAAGAGTCCAACAACAACAACAACAACAAATATTCTAAAACTGATAGAGGCTTTCAACAAAGTCACAGGCTATAAAATCAATGCACAGAAGCCTATTGAACTTCTATACACCAATAATGAAGCAGCAGAAAGAGAAATAAAGGAATCAATTCCATTTGTAATTACACCAAAACCCACAAGATACTTAGGAATAAACCTTACCAAAGAGGTAAAAGATTTGTACTCTGAAAACTACAGATCACTTATGGAAGAAATTGAGGAAGATGCAAAGAAGTGTAAAACATTCCATCCTCATGGATTAGAAGAACAAATATTGTTAAAATATCAATACTTCCCAAAGCAACCTACAAATTCAATGTTATCCTTATTAAATAACACCAGTATTTTTCACAGAACTAGAACAAACAATCCCAAAATTTATATGGAACCAGAAAAGACCTGAATAGCCAAAGTGACGTTGAAAAGAAAATGAAAGCTGGAGGTATCACAATTTTGGACTTCAAGCTGTATTACAAAGCCTAGACAGTATGGTATTAGCACCAAAACAGACACATAGATCAATGGAACAGAATAGAGAGCCAGTAATTGACCCACAACTATATAATTAACTAATCTTTGACAAAGCTGTAAAGACTATCCTCTCAGAAAAAAAAATACAGTCTCTTCAACAAATCCTCTTCAAAGAACTGGACAAGATGCAGAAAAATGAAACTGGACCACTTTCTTACACCATGCACAAAAATAAACTCAAAGTGGATGAAATACCTAAGTTTGAGACAGGAAACCATCAAAATATCAGAGGAGAACACAGACAGCAACCTCTTTGACCTCAGCACTAACAATTCCTTGTTAGACACATCTCAGAAGGCAAGGGGAACAAAAGCAAAAATGAACTATTGAGTCTTCATCATCATAGAATGCTTCTGCACTAAAAAAGAACTAATCAATAAAACTTAAAAGGCAACACATGGAATGGGAGAAGATATTTCCAAATGACATATTTGATAAAAGGTTTAGTATCCAAAATCTATAAAGAACTTAATCAAAGTCAACATCCCCCCAAAATTAAAAATCCAGCTAAGAAATGGACAGAAGACATAAATAGACAATTTTTCCAAAGAAGACATACAAATTGCTAACAGACACATGGAAAAATGCTCAACATCATTCATCATCAGGGAAATACAAAATCACAATGGGATTCCACCTTACATTGGTAAGAATGGGTAAAATTAACAAGTCAGGAACAACAAATGTTGGCAATGATGTGGATAAAAGGGAATCCTCTTACACTCTTGATGGGAATGAAAACTGGTACAGCCATTCTCGAAAAAAGTCTGGAGGTACCTCAAAAAGCTAAAAAATAGAACTACCTTATGACCTAACAATTGGACTATTAAGTATTTATCAAAGGTATACAAAATGGTGACTTGAAGGAGCACATGCACCCCAATGTTTATAGCACCCATGTTCACAATAGACAAAATATGGAAACAACCCAGGTGTTCATTGACAAATGAGTAAAGAACAAGTTCCATATATATAGTGGAATATTATTCAACCATCAAAAAGAATGAAATCTTGCCATTTTCCAAGGCAAGGATGGAACTAGAGGATAGTATGCTAAGTGAAATAAGTCAGTCAAAGAAGGGCAGATGCCATATGATTTCACTCATATGTGGAATTTAGGAAACCAAACAGATTAACATGGGGGAAGGAAAGGAACCATAAAAGAAGAAAACAGAGAGGGAGGCAAAACACAAGAGACTCTTAACTATAGGGAACAAACTGAGGTTTGTCATGCCGGAGGTGGGTGGGGGGATGGGGTAAGTGAGTGATGGGCATTAAGGAGGAACTTTGTTGTAATGAGCACTGGGGGTTATATGCAACTGATGAATCACTAAATTCCAGCCCTGAAACTAATACTACACTCTATGTGAACAAACTTGAATTTAAATAAAATCTTGAAAGAAAAAAAAAACAGTTTTGTCAATCAAAGAATATTTGTTAGCCTCCCCTTGTTCAAGAAAATAAGAGATATTACTCTTTCTTTTGAAAAATATAAGTGAATTTCTTTTTTGCTTGTCCTTTTCCATCAAAGAGAATCAAAATATGACTAATTTATTTACAAAATAAATCTAGTTATTAAAGTTGGTCTGATTATTTATAGAAGTGCAATAAGAGTAGTGACAATCTCTGTAGGTCTCTTGAGTTTTTTTTTTTTAATGGAACTTTTCATAAAATTGGATTTTATAGTCTCTTGAGGGTAGGAAGCCACACCTAAAACTCATCATTAGATTTTGCCCACAAAACCTATTTGGATAGATTCCTCTCTTGAAGTTCCCAAATATCCTGAGATTCCTGAGTCTGCCAAGAAATGACATTTCTTTGTGCCTTATACATCAAGGAACCTATATAACTATTATAAGCTGTTGGGTTTTTTTTGTTTGTTTGTTTGTTTTGTTTTTGTTTTCCCTCTAAGAGTTGCCTAGTTAGCATTGGATCCTTAAAGTCAACCGTAGTTCTTCAAAATTTTCTGGTCATATATTAACTATCATGTCATAAATATAAGAATATTCATTAAGGGGAACCTGGGTGGCTCAGTCGTTAAACATCTGCCTTAGGCTCAGGGCGTGATCCCAGAATCCTGGGATCAAGCCTTGCATCGGGCTCCTCCACTGGAAGCCTGCTTCTTCCTCTCCCACTCCCCCTGCCTGTGTTCCCTCTCTTGCTGGCTGTCTCTCTCTCTGTCAAATAAATAAATAAAATCTTAAAAAAAAGAATATTCATTAAAAGTTTTCAAATTCTGGAGAGTTTAGTTAGGGGAGAAAATGAATTATTTAAACTTAGGTTACAAAAACATATTTTACAAACTCTGTAACTTACACATAAATTAAAAGAAAAAATCATTTCCTAATTCTAAGAAAAACAGGAAAAAATATAAAGCAGATATTTTGAAGATGGCAGAGTAGGAGGATTCTGAGCTCCCCTCATTATATGGACATACCAAGGCAACAGCTACATCTATACAACTAATTCTGAAAATGACCTGAAGACTTGCAGAACAGATAACCCACAGCTGGTTATAGAGAGAAGACCACATCAAAAGGATAGGAAGTTTGGAGGCACATTTGGGAACCAATGCATCAGCATGATTAATCACAAATGGGAGCAGCATCACACACGCAAAGAAGCAAGAGGGTAAGACCCCACATAGGGCACCCAAGCACTGGGGGCCTGCACTGGGAATGTGAGTTCCTGTAACATCTGGCTTTGAAAGCCAGTGGAGCTTGATGCAGGGAGCTTTAAAAATCAGCATCACCTCCAGGAGATCCAGAGGGTGATAGGAAACCAAGTCCCATCCATTATTGAGCCAGCATTCTAAATAACTGACTGAGACACAGCACAGTGGAAGCAGTCTGATGTGTGCTTGGGGCATACATGAAGATTTAATGACTAATCTCAGGATGTGTGCTGGAGGGACAGGAATCTGCAGGATATTTCTTCAAGGAAAAAAGTGATGGTGGGCACCATTTTTCTTGTCCTTCCCCAGTCTAGATAGCTAGAGGTTTGTGAGAACCAGTTCTAACATTTTGCATCTAACTTTGTAATACCACATGCCCTGCTCCAGTGTTATCCTGCAGACCCACCTCACCCAACATGCCTGCCTTGGTGGCATTCCTCTAATGTGGTGCTCAGTTCCCACCACATTCAGTGCAGCCTTGCCCTGGACCAACACCACTGCAAAGTGACTCCCACCCTGTGTATGGGGGTTAATCACACATGCCAGCACTCCCACAGTTCCTGCAGCCATACTTCTTAATGGCTGTGCAGGAAGAAGCTCTGGCCTTCAGTGCACCTGCAACTGTGGCAGAGAGGCTAATTGCATACAGCTAGACTGAATGTGAACCCTGTTCACCAAACGGCCCATGGCAGCAGCAGACAGGTCTCTCAAAAGTGCAAAGGGCAAACTCTGCTCTCTCCCACAGCAGACAAATCCAGGTTATTGCAGCCAGCTAAGCTGAAGGGAAGAGTGGCTCAGCTACAACAGAAAGGCATACATAGTCCACAAAGGGGGCATTCCTGGAGCATCTGGTCCTGGTGTCAGGGGGTACTGTACTATAAGGCAACACAGGAATTCTTCTACATAAGGTTGCTACTTTCAAGACCAGGAGACATAGGTAACCTACCTGATATATAGAAGCACACACACAGAGTTAGACATAATGAAGAGACAGAGGAAAATGTCCTAAATGAAAGAACAAGACAAAATCACAGTAAAAGAGCTGACTAAAACAGAAATAACCAATAAGCCTGATAAAAAGTTTAAAGTAATGGTCATAAAGATACTCACTATACTTGAAAAAAGAGCGGATAAACTCAGTGAGACCTTCAAAAAAGAGATACAAAAATATAAAAAAGAACCAGGCAGAGTTGAAGAATTCAATAACTGAAATGAAAAAAATACACGAGAGGGAATCAACAGCAGATTAGAGAATGCAGAAGAATGGATCAGCAATCTTGAAGACAGTGTAAATAAAAGCAACCAACAACTTAAATACCAAATAATAATAGCAATAGTAGTAGTAGTAATAGAAGTAATAATAATAATAATAATAATTAATAATGGAGAATAGATTAAAGGACATTTATGACATCATAAAACATAATAATTGCATTATAGGGATCCCAGAAGGACAAGAGAGAGAAGCAGGCAGACATTTTTTTTTTAAGAAATAATAACCAAAATATTATTTCAGTTAATATAACTGAAAACTTCCTAGATCTGGGGAAGGAAACAAATATCCAGGTATAGGAAGAACAGGGAGCCCCTAACAAGATAAACCCAAGGAGGACTACATGAAAACATTTAAAATGGAAAAAAAAAGCTTAATCTTTCCAAAGTTACAGTTAGAAATGGAGTTTTTTCCTCTAAGTCTTATATAGCCATAGCTTTACCACATTTTATACTCTTCACCTATAAAATGAGAGAAGTACCTCCAAGGTTTATTTAGACTATTATGCAAATATAAAGTGGTAATAATATTATCACAAAATAGGGATAATATTTACACCTGCATAGAATTATTGATAATGAGATAAGATCATGTGGAGTCTTTTTGAATTTCCAAAAGTGTTGGACAAACGCAAGGAACAGATTTTTTTAAAGATTATTTATTTATTTGACAGAGAGAGAGACAGCCAGCAAGAGAGGGAACACAAGCAGGGGGAGTGGGAGGGGAAGAAGCAGGCTCCCAGCAGAGGAGCCTGATGTGGGGCTCGATCCCAGCACCCCAGGATCATGCCCTGAGCCGAAGGCAGACGCTTAACAACTGAGCCACTCAGGAGCCCCAAGGAACAGATTTTTAATCACTTGTGTGAGAACAAAAAGAGTAGAATACTTAAATGTAATTTTTAAAAATCATGTTACATTGTTGCTAAAATTCTTTGAAAAATACTGGATCTTTTTTCACCTTTTCTGTTTTGATGGTAAATGAAGTTTATGTACAAATATTGGCTGGCATGAGTGACCTGTTTCCAAATTAAAGGGACCATGTATTTGTTTTGGTCCTAAAAATAATAAATAAATAAATAAATAAATAAATAAATAAATAAATAAATAAAGTAAAATACAATGAAGTGGTAAAAAGCAATGATAAAGAGTGAATTTTAGAAGCATCAAGAGAAAAGTTACATACAAAGGAAACCCTGTAAGGTATCAGCTGAATTTTCAGCAGAAATTTTGTAGACCAGAAGAAAGTGGTGTGATGTATTCAAAGCACTAAAAGGAAAAGGATGTCCACTCTTAACACATTTATTCAACATAATAGTGGAAGTCCCAGCTACAGCAATCAGACAAGAAAAAGAAATAAAAGGCATTTGAATTGGCAAGGAAGAAGTAAAACCACTATTTGCAGATGACATGATACTATATAGATAGAAAATGCTAAGACTCCACCAACAAACTATTAGAACTAATAAATGAATTCAGTAAAGTTGTAGGATACAATATTAATATAGAAAAATGTTGCATTTTATACACTAATAATGATTTAGCAGATAGGAAAATTTTTTTTAATTCCATTTGCAATTGCATCTAAAAGAATAAAATAACTAGACATAAATTTAACCAAGGAAGTGAAAGACCTATACTCTAAGCACTATAAAATATTGATGAAAGAATTTGAAAACAATACAAATAAAAAGATATGCCATGAATTGGAGAAATTAATATTGTTAAAATATCTATATTACCCAAAATAATAGACAAACCATACACAGAAATAAATTCAAAATGGGTTAAAGACCAAGTTGTGAGACCTAAAATCATAAAACCCCTGAAAGAAATCATAGGCAGTAACTTCTTGCACAGCAGCCTAGCAAAATATTTATGTATTTATGGATATGTCTCCTTGGGTGAAAGAAAGAGAAGCAAAAATAAACAAGTAGGACTACTCCAAAATACAAAGCACTTCACAAAAAGGGAGACCATCATCCAACAAAAACGCAAACTACTAAATGGGAGAAGATTTTGCAAATGATATATCTGATAAGGAGTTCATACCCAAAATATATAAAGGACTTACACAAATCAACACCAAAGACCAAATAACTCCATTTTAAAAATGGGCAGAGGAACTGAAAAGTCATTTTTCCAAGGAAGACATAAAGAGGGCCAACAGACACATTCAAGGATGCTCAATATCACTAATCTTCAGGGAAATGAAAATCAAAACCACAATGAAATATCACCTCACACCAGTTAGAATAATTAGTATTTAAAAACAAGAAATAACAAGTGTTAGTGAGGATGTGGAGAAAAGGGAATGCTTGTGCATTATTGGTAGGAATGTAAATTGCTGCAACAACTGTGGAAAATAGTGTGGAGGTTCCTTAAAAAATAAGAAATAGAAATAACATATAATCCAGTATTTCCACTATGGGGTATTCCCCCCAAAAAAATGAAAAGACTAATTCTGAAAGATATATGCACCCCTGTGTTTATTGCCGTATGATTTGCGGTATAAAGATACAAAAACAACCAAAGTGTTCATTGACAAATAAATAGTTAAAGAACATAACACAACAGAATATTACTCAGCTATAAAAAAGAATAAAATCTTGCCATTTGTGATAATATGGATGGATTCAGAGGGTATTACACTAGGTGAAGTAAGTCAGACAGAGGAAGACAAATACCATATGATTTCACTTGTATATGGAATCTAAAACACCAAATGAATAAATAATTGACATATATGTTATATTAATTTTAGGTACATAACATGGTAATTCAACAAGTTTATACATTTAGCTATTTTTCACCACAGGTGTGGCTACCATACATCCCCATACATGACTATTACAATATCATTGATCCTTCTGTTGTGACATTTATCCTTGTGACTTACTCATTCCATAACTGCAAGTCTGTATCTACACTCCCCTTCACCTGTTTTTCCCAATAGTCCACCCCTCTCTCCTCTGACAACCATCAGTTTGTTCTCTGTATTTATAGGTCTAATTCTTCTTTTTGTTTATTTATTCATTAAACAAACACACTCTCAAATACAGAGCAGAGAAGATGGCAGCTTAGGAGGAGGACCCTAAGCTTCTCTTGTCCCACCAAGACAACTAGATAACTATCAAATCATTCTGCACACACAAGAAATCAACCTGAGGACAGACAGAACAAGCTCCACAATTAAAGGGATGGAAGAAGCCACATCAAAGAAGGTAGAAAGTGCAGAGACACTGTTTGGGAGAGAAATGGATCATGGGTGATGTGGAGGGGAGGGAAGGCTCATTGCAGAGAAAGACAAGAGAGAGGAGCACACAGGGAAATGCATCAGGAGAAGACTTCCCCAAAGCCATTGGGTGGGAAAACAGGAGGGGATGATTTTTTGTGAGGTTTTGCAACCAGTGGGGCTTGCCGACTGGAGTTTTGGAGTTCTGTTGGTTTGTCTGGGATAGAGTCCTGAGGGCACTGTCCTACTCCTGGAAAGAAGGTTGGCCAACAACCTGTGGGCAAATGGCATAGAGGCTGATATCTGAGGAACACCTGGGGCAAACAGGGAAGATGTTCCCTATTAGAACATGTCACTGAGAAGTGGCTTTCATGGAGATACCTCTCTGGGGACAAAGGAGCCAGTGGATACCAATTCTTTCCCCCCTCTCCTCAGCATAAGTGCAGATTCATCTGTGAAGGGTAGCTCAGCACAGACACTGGCTGCCTAGCCTGCTTGCTCTAAGTCCCAAGTGCCTCTGTTCTGGTGCAATTGGCCCTTTTGGTCAAACCTCTCTCAGTCACAGCAAGGCAAGACCCTCCCCAGGAAGACCAGTGCAGGCCCCTGTCCACACCATGTCCCTAAAGCCTGGAGTTTTAAAAGCCAGCAGGTTTGGTTGGGGTAGAGGCTGGAGCACACTGTGCTGCTCATGGAGAGAAGGGGGGCAGGCAACACAGAGACACATGGTGTGGAAATAGCAATCTGAAAAGCATCTGGTACAGATAGGGGGGAGATCGTTTGATTTTCTCTGAGTTCTTCCCAGGGACGAGCAAGCACCTACACCCTCTCCAGGGACAAAGGAGCTAGCTGGCACCCTTTGCCTCCCCTGCCTCAGCATAAACATAGAGCCACCCACCTGCAGTAAATAGCACAGCACTGACCCTGGCTGCCTAACCTGCTTACCCCTGGTTCTACACTACTGTGCTCTGCCCTTTCAGGTCAATTTAGCCTCAGTCCCAGTGTGGCAGGTCCCTTCCACAGAAGACCAGCAGAAGTCCCTGCCTACACCATGGCTTCTCACCAGGGAATGCTGCAAGGCTTCTGTTCTAATGAAAGTAGTATCAGGTTTCATTTAACAAGCAGACCAGAGCACAACTAGTTAAAACGTGTCACCCTCTGACCAAAGAACAAACATTGCACAGTGCGGGCAAGGATAACCTATGCAGATGAATGGGCAGAAGAATAGAGCAGCCAAAACAGAGCAGCAAAGTGCGTGCATCAGAGACAATCTCTGAAGCATCAGGCCCTGGACAATAATGGCTTCCATAAAGACAGTAATCTCAGGAGAATGTTAAGTGGCTTTTCTAACACGGAGAAGAAGAGAGAGGCTTAGACAGAAAAATGAAGACAGAATCTATCCCAAATCAGAGGGGTGCCTGGGTGGCTCATCATTAAGCATCTGCCTTTGACTCAGGTCATGATCCTAGAGTTCTAGGATCGAACCCGGCATTGGGCCCCCTGCTCGAGGGGGGTCTGCTTCTCCCTCTCCCACACTCCATGCTTGTGTTCCCTCTCTCGCTGCCTCTCTCTATCAAATAAATAAATAAAATATTTAAAAAAAAACCCTCTTTTTCATAATAATTTTTTATTATGTTATGTTAGTTACCATACAGTATATTCTTAGTTTTTGATGTAATGTTCCATGATTCATTATTTGTGTATAACACGCAGTGCACCATGCAATATGTGCTCTCCTTAATATCCATCACCGGGCTATCACAATCCCCCACCCTACTCCCCTGAAGCCCTCAGTCTGTTTCCCAGAGTCCATGGTCTCTCGTGGTTCATTCCCCCTTCTGTTTACCCCCCCTTTCATTCTTCCCTTCCTTCTCCTACCGATCTCCTTGCTATTCCTTATGTTCCACATATGAGTGAAACCATATGATAATTGTCTTTCTCTGCTTGACTTATTTCACTTAGCATAATCTTCTCCAGTTCTGTCCATGTTGATGCAAATGATGGGAATTCATCCTTTCTGATGGCTGAGTAATATTCCACTGTATATATGGACCACATCTTCTTTATCCATTCATTTGTTGAAGGGCATCTTGGCTCTTTCCACAGTTTGGCTATTGTGAACGTTGCTGCTATGAACATTGGAGTGCATGTGCCCCTTCTTTTCACTATGCCTGTATCTTTGGGGTAAATACCTAGTAGTGCAATTGCTGGGTCATAGGGTAGCTCTATTTTTAACTTTCTGAGGAACCTCCATACTGTTTTCCAAAGTGGCTGTACCAACTTGCCTTCCCACCAACATTGTAAGAGTGTTCGCCTTTCTCCACACCGTCTCCAACATTTGTTGGTTACTCTCTTGTCAATTTTTGCTATTCTAACTGGAATAAAGCATTATCTCAGTGTCATTTTGATTTGAATTACCCTGATGGCTAATGATATTGAACATTTTTTCATGGGTCTGCAGGCCATTTGTATGTCTTCATTGGAAAAGTGTTCATGTTTTCTGCCCATTTTTTACTGGATTATTTGTTATTTGGGTGTTGTGTTTGAGAAGTTCTTTATAGATCTTGGATACCACCCATTATCTGTTATGTCTTTTGCAAATATCTTCTTCCATTCTGTGGGTTGCCTCTTTGTTTTTGTTGACTGTTGCCTTTGCTGTGCAGAAGCTTTGTTTCTTGATGAAGTCCCAAAAGTTCATTTTCACTTTTGTTTCTCTTGCCTTTGGAGACATGTCTTGAAAGAAGTTGCTAAGGCCGACGTTGAAGAGGTTACTGCCTATGTTTTCCTCTAGGATTTTGATGGATTCCTGTCTCACATTGAGGTCCTTCGTCCATTTTGACTTTATCTTTGTGTAAGGGATCAATTTAATTCTTCTTTATATAGCTGTCCAATTTTCCCAGCACCATTTATTGAAGAGACTGTCTTTTTTTCCATTGGATATTCTTTCCTGCTTTGTCAAAGATTAGTGGACCATAGAGTTGAGGGTCCATTTCTGGGCTCTCTATTCTGTTCCATTGATTTATGTGCCTGTTTTTATGCCAGTACCATGCTGTCTTGATGATCACAGCTTTGTATTATAGCTTGAAGTCAGGAATTGTGATGCCCCTATCTTTGGATTTCTTTTTCAACATTTCCTTGGTGATTTGGGGTCTTTTATGGTTCCATATAAATTTTATGGTTGTTTGTTCCAGATCTTTGAAAAATGCCATTGATATTTTGTTCGGGATGGCATTGAAAGTATAGATTGCTCTGGGCAGCATAGACATTTTCACAATGTTTATATTCCGATCCATGAGCATGAAATGTTTTTCCATCTTTTTTGTCTTCTTCAATTTCGTTCATACGTGTTTTGTAGTTTCTAGAGTATAGATCCTTTACCTCTTTGGTTAGGTTTATTCCAAGGTATCTTACAGGTTTTGGTGCTTTTGCAAATGGAATCAATTCCCTAATTTCTCTTTCTACAGTTACCTTGTTAGTATATAGAAAAGCAATTGATTTCTATGCATTGATTTTCTATCTTGCCACATTACTGAATTGTTGCATGATTTCTAGTAATTTGGGAATAGAGTATTTTGGGTTTTCCACATAAAGTATCATGTCATCTGTGAAGAGAGAATGTTTGACTTCTTCTTTCCCAATTTGAATACCTTTTATTTATTTGCTGATGCTAAGACTTCTAGTACTATGTTGAACAATAATGGCAAGAGTGGGCATCCTTGTAGTGTTCCTGCAAAGCTGAGAGCTTCTCCCCATTGAGAATGATATTCACTGTGGGCTTTTCATAGATGGCTGTTATGAATTTGAGGAATGTACCCTCTATCTCTGCACTCTAAAAAGTTTTAATCAGGAAAGGATGCTGTATTTTGTGAAATGCTTTTTCTGCATCAACTGAGAAGATCATGTGGTTCTTGTCTCTTCTTTTATTAATTTGTTCTATCACAGTGATTGATTTGCGAATGTTGAACCACTCTTGCAAAGCAGGAATAAATCCCACCTGGTTGTGATGGGTAATCCTTTTAATGTACTGTTGGTTCCTATTGGCTAGGATCTTGTTGAGAATTTTGGCATCCATATTCATCAGGGATATAGGTCTGTAATTCTCCTTTTTGATGGCATCTTTGCCAAGTTTTGGGTTCAAGGTAATGTTGGCCTCATAGAATGAGTTTGGTACTTTTCCCTCTGTTTCTATTTTTTGAAACAGTTTCAGAAGACTAGGTATTATTTCTTTATATGTTTGGTAGAAATCCCCTGGGGATCCATCAGGCCCTGTACTCTTGTTTTTTGGGAGGTCTTTGATCACTGCTTCAATTTCGTTACTTGTTATTGGTCTATTCATATTACCAATTTCTTCCTGTTTCAGTCTTTGTAGTTTATAGGTTTCCAGGAAGGCATCCATTTCTTCCAGGTTGCTTAATTCATTGGCATATAGTTGTTGATAATAGTTTCTAATGATTGCTTCTATTTCTTTGGTGTTAGTCATGATCTCTCTCCTTTCATTCATCTTTTATTAATTTGGGTCCTTACTTTATTATTTTGGATACGTCTGGCCAGTGGTTTATTGATCTTATTAATTCTTTCAAGGAACCAGCTTCTAGTTTTGTTGATCTGCTCTACTGTATTTCTGGTTTCTAATTAATTGATCTCTGATCTAATCTTAATCAATTGTCTTTTTGTGTGTGGCTTAGGCCTGTTCTTTTGTTCCATCTCCAGCTGGGTAAGGTGTGAGTATAAGGACGGCATTTTAGATTTTTCTGTTCTTTTGAGTGAGGCTTAGATGGCTATGTATTTCTGCAAAAGACCACCTTTGCAGTATCCCATAGGTTTTGGACCAATGTGTATTCATTGTCATTGGTTTCCATAAACTGCTTAAGTTCTTCTTTAATTTCCTGGTTGACCCAAACATTTGTAAGCAGGAAAGTCTTTATCTTCCAAGTGTTTGAATTTCCTCCAAATTATTTCTTGTGATTGAGTTCCAGTTTCAAAGCATTGTTGTCTGAGAATATGCAGGGAATAATCTCAAATATTTTGGTATCAGTTGAGACTTGATTTGTGACCCAGGATGTGGTCTATTCTGGAGAAACTTCCCTGTGCACTCGAGAAGAATGAGTATTCTGTTGTTTTAGGGTGGAATGTTCTCTATATATGAAGTCCAGATGGACTTAACAGATAAATTCAGTCATTTCATCCTAAAACAGCAGAATACACATTCTTTTTGAATACACAAGGGACATTGTCTAAAATAGATCACACACTAGGTCACAAATCAGGACTAAATAGGTAAAAAAAATTGAGATAATAACATGCATGTTTTCTGACCACAACACTATGACACTTGAAGTCAACCACCAGAAAAAAAGAAAAGTGGGATGACCACAAATACATGGAAATTAAACAACATGGTACTACACAATGAATGGTTCAACCAGGAAATCAAAGAAGAAAGAAAACAAAAATACATAGAAACAAAAGGAAATGAAAACACAATGATCCAAAATCTTTGAGATGCAGCAAAAGTTGTTCCTAAGAGAGAAGTATATAGCAATAAGGGCTAACTTCAAGAAATAAGAAAACTCTCAAACAAGGTAACATTACACCTAAAGGAGCTACAGAAAAAACAACAAATGAAGCCTAAAGCCAGGAGAAGCAGGGAAATAATAAAGATTAGAGTAGAAATAAATGAAACATAGAAACTACAGAAACAGCATAACAGATGAATGAAACTAGGCACTCGTTCTTTTATAAAATTAATGAAGTTGATAAAGCCCTAGCCAAACTTATTAAAAAGAAAAGAGGAAAGACCCAAATAAATAAAATCACAAATGAGAGAGAAGTAATAACAACCAATACCACAGAAATACAATTGTAATTGAGTGTTACAAGAACCTATATGTCAACAAATTGGACAAATTGGAAGAAATGGAAAAATTCCTAGAAACATATATACTACCAAAACTGAAAGAGGAACAAATAGAAAACTTAAACTCATAACTGGCAAATAAATTGAATTAATATTGAAAAACCTCTCAACAAGCAAAAGTCCAGGGCCAGAAAGCTTCCCAGATAAATTATAACAAATATTTAAAGAAGAATTAATACCTTTTCTTTGCAAACTATTACAAAAAAATAGAAAAGGATAAACAACTTCTAGATTTATTCTATGAGGCCAGCATTACCCTGATTCCAAAACCAGACAAAGACTCAATTAAAAAAGGGAATTAGAGACCAATATCCCTAATGAACATGGATGCATAAATTCTCAATAAAAACCTAGCAAATCAAATCCAATAGTAATTAAAGAATGATACACCACAATCAAGTGGGATACATTCTTGGGCTGCAAGGGTGGGTCAATATTCACAAATCAATCATTGTGATACACCACATTAAAAAAGGATCAGTGCCATATGATCCTCTCAATAGATGACAAAGTATAACACCCAAGCATGATAAAAACCTTCAAGAAAATAGGGATAGATGGAAAATAGCTCAACATCATAAAGGCCATATACAAAAGACCCACAGCCAGTATCATCTTCAATGGGGAAAATCAGGGCTTTTCCTCTACAGTCAGGAACAAGACATGGATATCCACTCTCACCACTTTAATTTAACATAGTTTTAGAAGTCCTAACAACTGTAATCAGACAAAACAAAGAAATAAAAAGCATGCAAATATGCAACAAAGAAGTAAAACTTTCACTCTTTGCAGATGACATGATGCTTTATGTAGAAAACTCATTCCACCAAAAAATTGCTAGAACTGGCATGCAGATTCTGAAAAGTTGAAGGATACAAACCAATGTACAGAAATCTGTTGCATTTCTATACACCAATAAGGAAGCATCAGAAAGAGAAATAAAGGAATCAATTCCATTCACAATTGCACAAAAAACCATAAGGTGTCTAGGAATAACCCTAAAGAAAGAGGTAGAAAATCTGTACTCTGAAAACCATAAAACACTGATGAAAGAAAATGAAGAGGACACAAAGAAATGGAATAATATTCCAGGCTCATGGATTATAAGAACAAATACTGTTAAAAAGTCTGTATTACCCAAAACAATCTACACATTTAATGCAATCCTTATCAAAACACCACCTGCATATTTCACAGGGTAGAAAAAACAATCCTAAAATTTGTGTTGAACCATAATAGACCCCAAATAGCAAAAGGAATCTTGAAAATGATAAGCAAAACTGTAGATATAATAATTCTAGACTTGAAATTATATTACTAAGCTGTACTGATCAAAAGAGTATGATATTGGCACAAAACAGACACACAGATCAATAAAACAGAATAGAAAAAACCAGAAATGAACCCACAACTATATGTTTAATTAATCTTCAAGAAGGGAGAAGTGAATATCCACTGGATAAAAATACAGTCTCTACAAAAAATGGTATTGGAAAAACTGGACAGCAACATGCAAAAGTGTGAAACTGGACCACTTTCTTATACCATACAGTAAAATAAATTCAAAATGGATGAAAGACCCAAATGTAAGACAGGAAACAATTAAAATTATAGAGGAAAACACAGGCAGTAACCTTTTTGACATGAGTCATAGCAACATCTTACTAGATATGTCTCCTGAGAGAAGGGAAACATAAACAAATATAAACTCTTGGGACTTCTTCAAAATAATAAGACTTACATTGAAGGAAACAATTAAGAAAACTGAAACCAACATATGGCATGGGAAAAGATATTTGCAAATGACATATCTGATAAAGGGCTAGTATCCAAAATCTATACAGAATGTATGAAACTCAATCCCCTCAAAACAAATAATCTGGTTAAGAAATGAGAAGAAGACATGAATAGACATTTTTGCAAAGACGTCCAGCTGGCCAATAGATGCATGAAAGGGTGCTCAACAACATTCATCATTAGGGAAAAACAAATCAAAACTACAATGAGATATCATGTCATACTTGTCAGAAAGGCTAAAATTAACAACAGAGGAAACAGGTTTTGGCAAGGGTCCAAAGAAAAGGGAATCCTCTCATACTGTTGGTGGGAATGCAAACTGGTACAGTATCTCCTGAAAACAGTGTGGAGGTTCCTCAAAGAGTTAAAAATAGAGCTACCCTTGGATCCAGGAATTCTACTACTAGGTATTTACCCAAGAGAAAAGAAAATGCTGATTCAAAGGGATAAATGCATTGAATATTTAAAGCAAAAATTATCAATAGTCAAATTATGGGAAGAGTCCAAATGTCCACCTACTGATAAATGGATAAAGAAGATATGCCATATATATATATATATATATATATATATATGGAATATTACTTAGCCATAAAAAGAATGAATGCAGTCTTGCCATGCGAATAAGGTGAATGAAGCTAGCAAGTATTATGCTAAACAAATCTGTGAGAGAAAGACAAGTATCATATGATCTTACTGATATGTGGAATTTAAGAAACAAATAAATGAACATTGTGGGGGGGAAGGCAAATCAAGAAACAGACTCTTAACTACAGAGAACATACTGATGTTTGCCAGATGGGTGCTGGGTCTAGGATGTATTAAATGGGTGATGGGGATTAAGGAGGGCATTTGAGATAAGCACCAGCTCTTGTATGTAAGTGTCAAATCACTGAATTGTACACTTTGTATGTTAACTACCTGGAATTTAAATAAAAACATGGCTTTCTCTGCTTGACTTATTTCACTCAGCATAATCCCCTCCAGTTCCATCCATGTCGATGCAAATGGTGGGTAGTCACCTTTTCTGATGGTTGAATAATATTCCATTGTATATATGTACTACATCTTTATCTATTCGTCTGTTGAAGGGCATCTCGACTTCTCCAACAGTTTGGTTATTGTGGACGTTGCTGCTATGAACATTGGAGTGCATGTGCCCCTTCTTTTCCACTATGCCTGTATCTTTGGGGTAAATACCAAGTAGTGCAACTGCTGGGTTGTAGGGGAGCTCTATTTTTAACCTCTTGTGGAACCTCCATCCTGTTTTCCAGAATGGCTGTACCAACTTGCATTCCCACTAACAGTGTAAGAGGGTTCCCCTTTCTGCACATCCTCACCAACATTTGTTGTTTCCTGCTTTGTTAATTTTTGCCATTCTAACTGGTGTAAGGTGTTATCTCAGTGTGGTTTCAATTTGAATTTCCCTGATGGCTAATGATGTTGAACATTTTTTCATGTGTCTGTAGGCCATTCGTATGTCTTCTTTGGAGATGTGTCTGTTCATGTCTTCTGTGCAAAGGATGAATCATGGAGCACTACATCGGGGACTAATGAAGTACTGTATGGTAACTAACATAACATACTTTAAAAAATTAACATTACTTTCTCTGTTAAAAAAACACTACCATACAGGGGTGCCTGGGTGGCACAGCGGTTAAGCGTCTGCCTTCGGCTCAGGGCGTGATCCCGGTGTAATGGGATCGAGCCCCACATCAGGCTCCTCCGCTATGAGCCTGCTTCTTCCTCTCCCACTCCCCCTACTTGTGTTCCCTCTCTCGCTGGCTGTCTCTATCTCTGTCAAATAAATAAATAAAATCTTAAAAAAAAAAAAACACTACCATACAAGGTTAAAAAAACAAATAAAAATTTATTTTGGTTAAAATAAATTTTGGTTAAAATACAAACAATCAAGACAAACAAACAAAATAGAGAACAAACTGGTGGTAGCTAAAAAGGATTTGGATAGGGGTATAGGCAAAACAGATGAAGTAGTATTAGATACACAAATTTCCAGTTATAAAATAATAAGGCACAGAGATAAAAAAGTACAGCATGAGAAATATAGTCAATAACATTTCAATAACATTGTATGGTGGAAGATGGTAGCTACGCTTATCATGGTGAGCACTGAATAATGTATTGAATTCTTAAATCAATATATTATACACTTTGAAGCTACTTTTTTATAATAATTTTTTATGTTATGTTAGCCACCAAATAGTAAATCCTTAGTTTCTAATGTAGTGTTCCATGATTCACAATTTGGCTATTGTGGACAATGCTGCTAACATTGGGGTGCATATGGCCTTTCTCTTCACTTCGTCTGTATCTTTGGGGTAAATATTCAGTAGTGCAATTGCTGGATCATAGGGTAGCTCAATTTTGATATGCCATGGTTTCATTTTGTCTGATATTAATATAGCCACTCTAGCTCACCTATGGTTACTATCTGCATTGTATCTTTTTCTATTTTTTTTATCTTTACCTTATGTGCATCTTTGGATCAAAATTATATTTTAGTTCTTAATTTCTTTTTACCCAATCTAAAAATCTCTGACTTGATTGGAGTGTTAAATCGATTTACATTTAATGTGTTTATTGATATGATTAGATTTACAGTATATCATTAGTTTTTGTTGTAGTGTTCCATGATTCATTGTTTGTGTATAACACCCAGTGCTCCATGCAATACATGCCCTCCTTAATACCCACCACTGGCGTATCCCAATACCCCACCTCCTCCCCTCTGAAACCCTAAGTTTGTTTCCCAGAGTCCATAGTCTCTCGTGGTTCATTCCCCCTTCTGTTTACCCCCCCTTCATGTTTCCCTCCCTCCCCCTACTGATCTCCCTGCTATTCCTTATGTTCCACAAATGAGTGAAACTATATGATAATTGTCTTTCTCCGCTTGACTTATTTCACTTAGCATAATCTCCTCCAGTCCCGTCCATGTTGCTGCAAATGTTGGGTAATCGTTCTTTCTGATGGCTAATATTCCATTGTATATATGGACCACATCTTCTTTTTTTTTTTTAAGATTTTATTTATTTGACAGAGAGACAGCCACCGAGAGAGGGAACACAGCAGGGGAGTGGGAGAGGAAGAAGCAGGCTCCCAGCGGAGGAGCCTGATGTGGGACTTGATCCCAGCATGCCAGGATCATGCCCTGAGCTGAAGGCAGATGCTTAACGACTGTGCTACCCAGGCACCCCTGGACCACATCTTCTTAATCCATTCGTCTGTTGAAGGGCACCTCAGCTCCTTCCACAATTTAGCTATTGTGGACAATGCTGCTATGAACATTGGGGTGCATATGGCCCTTCTCTTAACTACATCCATATCTTTGGGGTAAATACCTAGTAGTGCAATTGCTGGGTCATAGGGTAGCTCGGTTTTTAACTTTTTGAGGGACCTCCACACTGTTTTCCAAAGTGGCTGTACCAACTTGCATTCCCACCAACAATGTAGGAGGGATCCCCTTTCTCCACATCCTCTCCAACATTTGCTGTTTCTTGCCTTGTCAATTTTTGCCATTCTAACTGGCGTAAGGAGGTATCTCAGTGTGCTTTTGATTTGAATTTCCCTGATGGCTAACGCTTTTGAACATATCTTCATGTGTCTGTTAGCCATTTGCATGTCTTCATTGGAAAAGCATCTGTTCATATCTTCTGCCCATTTTTTGATTTGATTATTTGTTTCCCATGTATTGAGTTTGAAAAGTTCTTTGTAGATCCTGGATACCAGTCTTTTATCTGTAGTGTCATTTGCAAATATCGTCTCCCATTCCGTGGGCTGCCTCTTAGTTTTTTTGACTGTTTCCTTGGCCGTGCAGAAGCTTTTTATCTTGATGAGGTCCCACAAGTTCATTTTATCTTTTGTTTCTCTTGCCTTTGGAGATGTGTCATGAAAAAGGTTGCTTTGGCCGATGTCGTAGAGGTTGCTGCCTATGTTCTCCTCTAGAATTTTGATGGATTCCTGTCTCACATCGAGGTCTTTCATCCATTTGGAGTTTATCTTTGTTTATGGTGTGAGAGAGTGGTCAAGTTTCATTCTTTTACATATAGCTGTCCAATTTTCCCAGCACCTTTTATTGAAGAGACTGTCTTTTTTCCACTTTTTTTTTTTCCTGCTTTGTCAAAGATTAGTTGCTCAAACTGCTGAGGGTCCATTTCTGGGTTTTCTATTCTGTTCCATTGGTCTATGTGTCTGTTTTTGTGCCAGTACCATGCTGTCTTTGTGATCACAGCTGGGTAGTATAGCTTGAAATCAGACAACATGATGCCCCCAGCATTGTTTTTCCTTTTCAACAATTCCTTGGTAATTTGGGGCCTTTTCTGGTTCCACACAAATTTAAGGGCTTTTTGTTCGAGTTCTTTGAAAAATGTCATTGGTATTTTGATTGGGATAGCATTGAAAGTGTAGATTATTGTGGGTAGCACAGACATTTTAACTATGTTTATTCTTCCAATCCATGAGCATGGAATATTTTTCCATCTTTTTGTGTCTTCTTCAATGTCTTTCAAGAGTGATTTGTAGTTTCTAGCTAATATGACATTGTAATTTCTCTTCAATGCCATCGAGACAATGCCTTGTGTAAAGAAGAAGGCAGATTGGGCTTTGCGTTGGATTGGGGACAAAGAGGCTACCTATGGAGAACGGGTTGTGGCCTTTGCCACTGTGGAAGGAATCTTCTTTTCTGGTTCTTTTGCGTCGATATTCTGGTTCAAGAATCGTGGCCTGATGCCTGGCCTCACATTTTCCAATGAACTTATTAGCAGAGATGAGGGCTTACACTGTGACTTTGCCTGCCTGATGTTCAAACACCTGGTCCATAAACCTTCTGAGCAGAGAGTGAGGGAAATCATTATCAATGCCATTCAGATCTAGCAGGAATTCCTCATGGAGGCCTTGCCCGTGAAGCTCATTGGGACGAATTGCACGTTAATGAAGCAATATATTGAGTTTGTGGCAGACCGACTTATGCTGGAGCTAGGTTTTAGCAAGGTTTTCAGAGTAGAAAATCCATTTGACTTTATGTAGAATATTTCACTGGAAGGGAAGACTAACTTCTTTGAGAATAGAGTAGGTGAGTATCAGAGGATAGGAGTGATGTCAAGTCCAACAGAGAATTCTTTTACCTTGGATGCTGACTTCTAAGTGAATGAAGATGTGCTCTTATTTTGCTGGTTCCCCCCCCCCACCTTTCTCATAAAAAAAAAAATCAGCTGCTTGAAGTGTATCAAACCAGCTACACCATGAATTATCCATAATGTTCATCAATAGTATTGTTAAAACTGTGTAGCTACCTCATAAGCAAGCCTGTTGATTAGTGATGCTAGTCGTCTGACTTAGAAAGAAGCGTAGACAAAAGCTACTTGGATTCTTAGGCAAGACCTTGGCTGTGTTTGGCTTTTGCAAGTAGGCTGTCTGTCCGTGAGTTCACTATGGCTCTTAATGGCAATCAGGGCTCTATGTGTGGGGACCCTGGAGTGAGTCTGAACCAGCAGGATTAATCAGTGACTCCAAGGCCCTTAGGAGATGTCAGCCTTGGTGCTTCAAAGCAGATTTTAAAGTTTACTTACTGATTTGTATATAAAACTGGCACTTTACACCCAAATAAACAGAGTTTGTACTGTTGAAATAAAGGCCTGATTTAACCTAGTTTGGTTTCTAAACCAAATGCAAAACCTTCTATTGACCACTAATGGGAGCCAGTCTGGAATTTACTAGGTGACCAAAGTCCGTCAAACCTGTGCAGATCAAGCACGTTATTTGTATTCTTTGTCTTCTAGAATGAATAGATGTGCTCTGATTCAAAGTCAGTCCTGCACATACCTAGGTATCAGCCAGTTGGTGCCACAAAGACAGGTTGTGGTTTGTATTTTGGAGGCCAGGTTGAGTGTCGTGGAATGATAGCGAGGGGAAAGGAGCTTCTGACCTTAAATCGTTGGCACTTGAAGTGTGACACAGGCTGTCTGCTGGTCACCTGGGGGCGTGCAAGGGTCAGCGTCCTCTTATTTCTCAAATTTTCCCCAACCTCAAGCTCTCACCGAAGATCCTTAGATTCTTAGCTATAGAATCTGAGATATTGTACGTTGATTTTCCAATCATCCTTGCACGAAATGCCCCATGGAGGATCTCGCTCCAATTAAGCAGCACAAGTAGGACTGAAGTTCACTCCTGAAAAATTGAGCATGTATTCCGATTTGGTTGAATTTGTAAGTTGGCACTGTTGACCTAATGCATTTATATTTGCTACATGTTTTTTAAATAAAAAAAAATATATAACATTGTATGCCAATTGCACTTCTAAAATAATAAATTAGAAAAGGAAACAAAGTAAAACAATACACAATAAAATGAAGAAATATGCCAAATATGAGTTAACAGTAAAATAAACTGTTATTTTTTTTAAATTTAATTTTTAGATAGTTAACATACAGTGCAATATTGGTTTCTGGAGTACCAGAACTCATTGATTCATCACTTACATAGAACATCTAGTGCTCATCACAGGTGCCCTCTTTAATACCCATCACTGATCTAGCCAATCACCCATCCACCTCTCTCTATCAACCCTGGTTTTCTCTGTCATTAAGAGTCTCTAATAGTTTGTTTCCCCATCTCTTTTTTTTTCTTTTCCCCCTTCCAATATGTTCATCCATTTCCTTTTTTAAATTCCACATACGTGTGAGATCATATGGTATTTGTCTTTCTCTGACTGACTTGTTTGGCTTAACATAATACACTCTAGTTCCATCCGTGTCCTTGTAAATGGCAAGATGTCAATCTTTTGATGGCTGAGTAAGATTCCATTGTATATATATACATACCAGGTCTTCCTTATCCATTCATCAGTTTATGAACATTTGGGCTCTCTCCAGAGTTTGACTATTGTTGATAATGTTACTACAAACATCGGGGTGCATATACCCCTCAAATATGTAGTTTTGTTCCTTTGGATAAATACCTAGTAATGCAAATGCTGGATTGTAATGTAGTTCTATTTTTTCTTTTTTCTTTTTGAGGAACCTACATACTGTTTTCCAGAATGGCTGTACCAGCTTGCATTCCCACCAATAGTGTAGGAGGGTTCCCTCATTCTCTGCATCCTCGCCAACATCTGTTGTTTCCTGACTTGTTAATTTGAGCCACTGTGACTAGCGTAAGGTGATATCTCATTGTGGTTTTGATTTGTATTTCCCTGATGCCGAGTGATGTTGAGCATTTTTTCACGTGTCTGTTGGCCATTTGTATGCCTTCTTTGGAGAAACGTCTATTCATGTCTTCTGCCCATTTCTTGACTAGATTATTTGTTCTTTGGGTGTTGAGTTTGATAAGTTCTTTATAGATTTTGGATACTAGCCCTTTAGCTGACTAGATATTTGCAAATATCTTCTCCCACTCTATCACTTGTCTTTTGGTTTTCAGAAGCTTTTACTCTTGATGATGGCCCAAAAGTTCATTGTCGCTGTTGTTTCCCTTGCCTCAACAATGTGATGAGTAAGAAGTTGTTATGGAAAAAAATAAAGCCTAAATTCAGCAGCATAAGAGAAATAAATGAAGATTAGAGAAGAAAGAAATCATATAAAAACCCCAGGAGAACAGATAAACAAAACGGGGAACCTGGTTGTTTGAAAGAACTAACAAGATTGACAAACCAATAACCAAAAACAGAATGAACAAAAACAAAAGAGAAAGGGTCCAAATAAATAAAGAAATAGCTAACAGACACACAAGAAAATGATCAACATCACTCGGGATCAGGGAAATAGAAATCAAAACCACAATGAGGTACTGCCTCACACCAGTCAGAATGGCTAAAATTAAGAATCCAGAAATGACAAATGTTGGTGAGCATGCAGAGAAAGGGGAACCTCTTTACACTGTTAGTGTGAATTTAAACTGGTGCACCCTGGAAAACAGTATGGAAGTTCCTCAGGAAATAGCAGATATTGGTGAGGATGTGGAGAAAGGGGAACCTCCTTATGCTGTTGGTGGCAATGCAAACTGGTACAGCCACTCTGGAAAACAGTATGGAGATTCCTCAAAAAGTTGAAAATGGAGCTACCCTATGATCCAACAATTACGCTACTAGGTATTTACCTCAAATATACAAATGTAGTGATCTGAAGGGGCACATGTACCTTAGTGCTTATAGCAGCAATGTCCAAAATAGCCAAACTATGGAAAGAACCCAGATGTCCATCAAGTTGAATGAATACAGAAGATATGATACACACACACACCCAGTGGAATATTACTCAGTTATGAAAAAAATGAAATTTTGGATTTGCAATGACATGGATAGTACTAGTGGGTACTATGCTAAGGCAAATAAATCAGTCAGAGAAAGACAAATATCATATGATCTCACTCGTATGTGGAATTTAAGAAAACTGAAGATCATAGGGGACGGGAGGGGAATATGAAGCAAGAGAAAATCAAGGAGGGAGACAAACCATAAGAGACTGTTAACTATAGGAAACAACCCTGAGGGTTGTTGGAGGGGAGAGGGATGGGTATTATGTAAGACTAAACTCTACCTCTTTAACTAATAATATATGTTAGTCAATTGAATTTAAATAGATATTAAAAAATACGTTGCTAGGGGCGCCTGGGTAGCTCAGTCGTTAAGCGTCTGCCTTCAGCTCAGGGCGTGATCCCGGCGTTCTGGGATCAGGCCCCACATCAGGCTCCTATGCTGGGAGCCTGCTTCTTCCTCTCCCACTCCCCCTGCTTGTGTTCCCTCTCTCACTGGCTCTCTCTCTCTCTGTCAAATAAATAAATAAAATCTTAAAAAAAAAATACATTGCTAGGGCCAAAGTCAAATAGGTTTCTGCCTGTGTTCTTCTCTAGGATTTTGATGGATTCCTGTCTCACATTGAGGTTTTTAATCCATTTTGAATTTCTTTTTGTGTGTGGTGTAAGAAAGTGGTCCAGTTTCATTCTTCTGCCTGTGGCTGTCCAATTTTCCCAGCACCATTTGCTGAAGAGACTGTCTTTTTTCCACTGGATATTCTTTCTTGCTCTGTCTAGGATTAGTTGACCAAAGAGTTTAGGGTCAATTTCTGGGTTCTCCATTTTGTTCCATTGATCTATGTGTCTGTTTTTGTGCCAGTATCATACTGTCTTGATGATTACAGATTTGTAATGTAGCTTGTAATCCAGAACCGTGGTGCCTCCAGTATTATTTTTCTTTTTCAAGATTGCTTTAGCTACTTGGGGTCTTTTGTGGTTCCAAACAAATTTAGGATAATTTTTTCTAGTTCTGTGAAAAATTCTGGTCATATTTTGATAGGAACGGCATTAAATGTGTTGATTATTTTGGGTAGTATATACATTTTAGCAATGTTTGTTCTTCCAATCCATGAGCATGAAATGCTTTTTCCATTTATTTATGTCCTCTTGAATTTCTTTCAAAAGTGTTCTATTGTTTTTAGAGTACAGAACTTTTATCTCTTTAATTAGGTTTATGCCTAGGTATCTTATTGTTTTGGGTGTAATTGCAAGTGGGATCAACTCCTTGATTTCTTTTCCTGCTTCTTTATAATTGGTTTATAGAAATAGAACAGATGTCTGTAAATTTATTTTATATCCCATGAATTTGATGAATTCCTGTATCAGTTCTAGCAATTTTGCAGACTCTAGCAGTGGAGTCTTTCAGGTTTTCTATATAGAGTATTAGGTGAAATAAAAAGATTGAAAGTTTGACTTCTTCCTTGCTGATTTTGATACCTTTTGTTTTTGTTGTCTTATTGCTGATGCAAGGAATTCCAGTAATATTCTGAAAAACAGTGTTTAGAGTGGACATCCCTGTCTTGTTCCTTCCCATAGATGAAAAGCTCTCAGGTTTTCCCCATTGAGGATGATATTAGCTGTGGATCTTTTATATATGGCCTTTAGGATGTTGAGGTATGTTCCTTCTACACCTCCTTTCTTGAGGATTTTTATCAAGAAAATTGTTGTATTTTGTCAAATGCTTTTTCTGCATCTATTGAGAGGATCATATGATTCTTATCCTCTCTCTTATTTATTTGGTGTATCACGATGATTGATTTGCTAATATTGAACTACCACTCCAACACAGGAATATATCCCACTTGATCATTGTGAATCATTCTTTTATGTATTGTTGGGTTTAATTTGGTAGTATCTTGAGAATTTTTGCATCCGTGTTCATCAGGGATATTGACCTATAATTATCTTTTTTTAGTGGGGCGTTTGTCAGGTTTTTATATCAAGGTAATGCTGACCTCATATATGCAATTTGAAAGTTTTCTTCCACTTCTATTTTTTTGGAAGTTTCAGGAAAATAGGTATTAACTCACCTTTCAATAACTGGTAGAAATCCCCGAGGAGCCATCTGCCCTGGCCTTTTGTTTGTTGGGAGATTTTTGATTACTGTTTCAATTTCTTTGCCTCTTATGGGTCTGTTCAATTTTTCTCTTTCTTTCTGTTTCAATTTTGGTAGTTTGTATGTTACAAGGAATTTATCATTTCTTCCAGATTGCCCAGTTTGTTGGCCTATAATTTTTCAAAGTATCTTCTTAGAATTGTTTGTATTTCTCAGGTGTTGGTTGTGATCTCTACTCCTTTATTCATGATTTTATTGCTTTGGGTCCTTTCTCTTTTTTTTTTCATTAAGTCTGGCTGGGGTTTTCAATTTTATTAATTCTTTCACAGAACTAGCTCTTAGTTTAACTGTTGTTGTTGTTGTTTTATTTCTATGTTGTTTATTTCTGTTCTAATCCTTATTATTCTCGTCTTCTGCGGGCTTTAGACCTTATTTGCTGTTCCTTTTCTAGCTCCATTATGTGAAAGGTTAGGTTGTATATTTGAGAATTTTATTGTTTCTTGAGTTAGGCCTGCAATATACTTCCTTCTTAGAACCACCTTTGCTGCATCCCAAGGTTTTGGACTCTTTTGTTTTCATTTTCATTTGCTTCCATGTACATGATATTTTATTATTTTATTTTTATTCCTTTTATTCTATTATTTATTATTTACTCAATATTTATTTATTTATTTATTAGTGTTCAGTCATTCATTAATTGTGTATAACACCCAGTGCTCATCACCACACATGCCCTCCTTAATACCCATCACCCGATTACCCCATTCCCCAGCCCCTCTCTTCTGCAACCCTCAGTTTGGTTACTGGTGTCCAGAGTCTTAAATGGTTTGTCTCCCTCTCTGATTTCCTCCCATTCAGTTTTCCCTCCCTTACCTTATGGTCCTCCCTGCTATTCCTTATGTTCCACATATGAGTGAAACCATATGATAATTGTCTTTCTCTGCTTGACTTATTTCACTTAGCATAATCCCCTCCAGTTCCATCAATGTCATTGCAAATGGTGGGTATTCATCCTTTCTGATGGTTTAGTAATATTCCATTGTATACATGGACCACATCTCCTTTATCCATTCATCTATTAAAGGGCATCTTGGTTCCTTCCACAGTTTGTCTATTGTGGACATTGCTGCTATGAACACTGGGATGCATGTACCTCTTCTTTTCACTACATCTGTATCTTTGGGGTAAATACTTAGTAGTGTAATTGCTGGGGCATAGGGTAGCTCTATTTTTAAATTTTGGAGAACCTCCACACTGGTTTCCTGAGGGCTGTACCAGCTTGCATTCCCACCAACAGTGTAAGAGGGTTCCCTTTTCACTACGTCCTTGACAACATTTGTTGTTTCCTGTCTTGTCAATTTTTGCCATTCTAGCTGGTGTAATGTAGTATCTCATTGTGGTTTTGATTTGAATTTCCATGTTGGCTAGTGATGTTGAACATTTTTTCATGTGTCTATTACCCATTTGTATGTCTTCTTTGGAGAAGTGTCTGTTCATGTCTTCTGCCCATTTTTTGACTGGATCATTTGGTTTTTGGGTGTTGAGTTTGAGAAGTTCTTTATAGGGACAGGAGTTAAGATGGCGGAGGAGTAGGGGACCCCTTTTTCAGCCGGTCCCCTGAGTCGAGCTGGATAGGTACCAGACCAGCCTAAATAACCACGGAATCAGCCTGAGACGCAGCATGATGCATCTGGATCTCTACAAATGAACATCTCCAGCGCTGAGTATTGAGGTACGAAGAGGGGAGCTGTAAACCGTGCACAGATATCGGAAGATAAACGGAAGGGGGAGGGAGCCGCCGCGTTTGGGCGTCGGGAAGCGGCAGCCACCTGCACGGGGGAGCGGGCGGACTCACAGAGGGCACCCGCGAGAGAGCGGACTGAGACCGGTGAGCCGTGAACGCGCGCCACCAGGCATCTCCCGGAACACCGGAATCCCGGTGTGCTCACGGGATCCAGACTGAGACCGGGAACTCCCGGAGCTCGCGCGGGGCGGCTGGCGGCTGGCGGGCCACCTGCATGGGGGAGCGGGCGGACTCGCGGTCGGCACCCGCGAAACAGCAGAGTGAGACCCTGAACCGGGTGCACCCGCCACCAGGCTTCTCCCGAAACTCCGGAATCGAGGTGTGCTCACCGGGCATAGACTGAGACCAGGAGACCCGGGAGCGTGCGGGGCGGCCGGTGGCTGGCGGCATTAGAAACACAAAGGACAGAGACGCGCCGGCCCTGGAAGTGAGGGCAGGGACGTCGAGTTGGTGCGCACATCCCGGGACGCTGCAGGGTTGAGCAGCACCAACAGTAATAGAATTAAAGTGGCCAGAACATCAGTGGAAAACGGGCCGCAATCCCTCTGTTCTGTGACAATGCAGCCTCTGCTGCTCTGACTCTCAGAAGAGGCATAGCCGGCCGCCAGGGAAAGCCGCCAGAGAACAAAAGCCTGGAAATACCGGCTCAGAGAGTGCCCATCCCCATCCTCCCTCGCAGGGGACACGGAGACTCTACCCAAACAGGGTTGCCTGAGTATCGGCGCGGCAGGCCCCTCCCCCAGAACACAGAAGGCAGGCTGAAAAATCAAGAAGCCCACAACCCGAGGCGCCTGGGTGGCGCAGTCATTGAGCGCCTGTCTCCGGCTTAGGGCGTGATCCCAGCGTTCCGGAAAGGAGTCCCTCATCGGGCTCCTCCGCTGGGAGCCTGCTTCTTCCTCTCCCACTCCCCTGCTTCTGTTCCCTCTCTCGCTGGTTGGCTGCCACATAAATAAATAAATAAAATCTTTAAAGAAGAAGCCCACATCCCTAAGATCCCTATAAAACAAGGGGCACGGCCTGGGACCCAGTCAATAATTTGGGCTCTGGACAACCCCGCAACCTCTCCTCATCAGAATGACAAGAAGGAGAAGCCCCCCCCAGCAAAGAAAAGACAGTGAGTCTGTGGCCTCTGCCACAGAAATAATGGATATGGATGTAACCAAATTATCAGAAATGGAATTCAGAGTAACGATGGTCAAAATGATGAGTAGAATTGAAAAAACTATTAACGAAAAGGTTACTGAGAATATAGAATCCCTAAGGACAGAAATGAGAGCGAATCTGACAGAAATTAAAAATTCTATGAGCCAAATGCAGGCAAAACTAGAGGCTCTGACGGCCAGGGTCGCAGAAGCAGAGGAACGGGTTAGTGAATTGGAGGATGGGTTAATAGAGGAAAAAATGAAAATAGAAGATGGTCTTAAAAAAATCCACGCCCACGAATGTAGGTTACGGGAGATTACTGACTCAATGAAACGATCCAATGTTAGAATCATCGGCATCCCCGAGGGGGTGGAGAAAAACAGAGGTCTAGAAGAGATATTTGAACAAATTGTAGCTGAAAACTTCCCTAATCTAGCAAGGGAAACAAACATTCGTGTCCAAGAGGCAGAGAGGACCCCTCCCAAGCTCAACCACGACAAACCTACGCCACGTCACGTCATAGTGCAATTCGCAAATATTAGATGCAAGGATACAGTATTGAAAGCGGCCAGGGCAAAGAAATTTCTCACGTACCAAGGCAAAAGCATCAGAATTACGTCAGACCTGTCTACACAGACCTGGAATGAGAGAAAGGGTTGGGGGAGCATATTTAAAGCTCTTTCAGAGAAAAACATGCAGCCAAGGATCCTTTATCCAGCAAGGCTGTCATTCAGAATTGATGGAGAAATAAAGACATTTCAGAATCGCCAGTCACTAACCAATTTTGTAACCACGAAACCAGCCCTACAGGAGATATTACGGGGGGTTCTATAAAAGTAAAAAGGCCCCAAGAGTGATACAGAACAGAAAGTCACAGCCAATACAAACAAAGACTTTACTGGCAACATGGCAACATTAAAATCATATCTCTCAGTAATCAGTCTTAATGTAAATGGTTTGAACCATCCCATAAAACGCCACAGGGTTGCAGATTGGATAAAAAGAAATGACCCATCCATTTGCTGTCTACAAGAGACTCATTTCGAACCCAAAGATGCATTCAGACTGAGAGTAAGGGGATGGAGTACCATCTTTCACGCAAATGGACCTCAAAAGAAAGCTGGGGTAGCAATTCTCATATCAGATAAATTGGATTTTAAACTACAGACTATAGTTAGAGATGCAGAAGGGCACTATATTATTCTTAAGGGAAGTATTCAACAAGTGGATATGACAATTATAAATATATATGCCCCCAACAGGGGAGCAGCAAGATACACAAGCCAACTCTTAACCAGAATAAAGAGACATATAAATAAAAATACATTAATAGTAGGGGACCTCAACACTCCACTCTCAGAAATAGACAGAACACCCTGGCAAAAACTAAGCAAAGAATCAAAGGCTTTGAATGCCATACTCGACGAGTTGGACCTCATAGATATATATAGAACACTACACCCCAGAACCAAAGAATACTCATTCTATTCTAATGCCCATGGAACATTCTCAAGAATAGACCATGTTCTGGGACACAAAACAGGTCTCAACCGATACCAAAAGATTGAAATTATCCCCTGCATATTCTCAGACCACAACGCTCTGAAATTGGAACTCAACCACAAGGAAAAATTTGGAAGAAACTCAAACACTTGGAGACTAAGAACCATCCTGCTCAGGAATGACTCGATAAACCAGGAAATCAAAAATCAAATTAAACAATTTATGGAGACCAATGAGAATGAAAATACAACAGTCCAAAACCTATGGGATACTGCAAAGGCAGTCCTAAGGGGGAAATACATAGCCATCCAAGCCTCACTCAAAAGAATAGAAAAATCTAAAATGCAGTTTTTATATTCTCACCTCAAGAAGCTGGAACAGCAACAGAGGGACAGGCCTAATCCACGCACGAGGAAGCAGTTGACCAAAATTAGAGCTGAAATCAATCAAGCAGAAACCAGAAGTACAGTAGAGCAGATCAACAGGACTAGAAGCTGGTTCTTTGAGAGAATCAATAAAATTGACAGACCACTGGCAAGACTTATCCAAAAGAAAAGAGAAAGGACCCAGATTATTAAAATTATGAATGAAAAAGGAGAGGTCACGACGAACACCATTGAAATTGGAAGGATTATTAGAAATTTTTATCAACAGCTATATGCCAATAAACTAAGCAATCTGGAAGAGATGGAATCCTTCCTGGAAACCTATAAACTACCAAGATTGAAACCGGAAGAAATTGATTCCTTAAACAGGCCAATTAATTATGAAGAAATTGAGTCAGTGATAAACAACCTTCCAAATAACAAAACTCCAGGCCCGGACGGTTTTCCTGGGG
This sequence comes from Ursus maritimus, assembly GCF_017311325.1. Classification (NCBI taxonomy): domain Eukaryota; kingdom Metazoa; phylum Chordata; class Mammalia; order Carnivora; family Ursidae; genus Ursus; species Ursus maritimus. The sequence continues at coordinate 4,309,154 of NW_024425230.1, forward strand.
AATTCTACCAAACATTCAAAGAAGAAATAATACCTATTCTCCTAAAGCTATTTCAAAAAATAGAAACAGAAGGAAAGCTACCAAACTCATTCTATGAGGCCAATATTACCTTGATCCCCAAACCAGGCAAAGACCCCCTCAAAAAGGAGAATTACAGACCGATTTCCCTAATGAATATGGACGCCAAAATCCTCAACAAGATACTTGCTAATAGAATCCAACAGTACATTAAAAGGATTATCCATCACGATCAAGTGGGATTCATACCTGGGATGCAAGCGTGGTTCAATATTCGCAAATCAATCAGCGTGATACATCATATCAACAAGAAAAGACTCAGGAACCATATGATCCTCTCAATCGATGCCGAAAAAGCATTTGACAAAATACAGCATCCTTTCCTGATTAAAACCCTTCAGAGTGTAGGAATAGAAGGTACATTTCTCAATCTCATAAAAGCCATCTATGAAAAGCCTACTGCAAATATTATTCTCAATGGGGAAAAGCTGGAAGCCTTTCCCTTAAGATCAGGAACTCGACAAGGATGCCCACTCTCGCCACTATTATTCAACATAGTACTAGAAGTCCTTGCAACAGCAATCAGACGACAAAAAGGGATCAAAGGTATTCAAATTGGCAAAGAAGAAGTCAAAATGTCTCTCTTTGCAGATGACATGATACTCTATATGGAAAACCCAAAAGAAGCCACTCCCAAACTATTAGAAGTTATAGAGCAATTCAGTAACGTGGCGGGATACAAAATCAATGCTCAGAAATCAGTTGCATTTCTATACACGAATAACGAGACCGAAGAAAGAGAAATTAGGGAATCCATCCCATTTACAATAGCACCAAAAACCATACGTTACCTTGGAATTAACTTAACCAGAGACGTAAAGGACCTATATTCTAGAAACTATAAATCACTCTTGAAAGACATTGAGGAAGACATAAAAAGATGGAAAGATATTCCATGCTCATGGATTGGAAGAATTAACATAGTTAAAATGTCCATGCTACCCAGAGCAATCTACACTTTCAATGCTATCCCGATCAAAATACCGAGGACATTTTTCAAAGAACTGGAACAAATAGTCCTTAAATTTGTATGGAAACAGAAAAGGCCCCGAATCTCCAAGGAACTGTTGAAAAGGAAAAACAAAGCTGGGGGCATCACAATGCCGGATTTCGAGCTGTACTACAAAGCTGTGATCACAAAGACAGCATGGTACTGGCACAAAAACAGACACATAGACCAATGGAACAGAATAGAGAGCCCAGAAATGGACCCTCAGCTCTTTCGGCAACTAATATTTGATAAAGCAGGAAAAAACATCCGGTGGGAAAAAGACAGTCTCTTCAATAAATGGTGCTGGGAAAATTGGACAGCTACATGCAAAAGAATGAAACTTGACCACTATCTCACACCATACACAAAAATAAACTCCAAATGGATGAAAGACCTCGATGTGAGACAGGAATCCATCAAAATTCTAGAGGAGAACATAGGCAGCAACCTCTACGACATCGGCCAAAGCAAGCTTTTTCATGACACATCCCCAAAGGCAAGAGAAACAAAAGATAAAATGAATTTATGGGACTTCATCAAGATTAAAAGTTTCTGCACAGCCAAGGAAACAGTCAGAAAAACTAAGAGGCAGCCCACAGAATGGGAGAAGATATTTGCAAATGACACTACAGATAAAAGACTGGTATCCAAGATCTACAAAGAACTTCTCAAACTCAATACACGAGAAACAAACAAACAAATCAAAAAATGGGCAGAAGATATGAACAGACACTTTTCCAATGAAGACATACAAATGGCTAACAGACTCATGAAAAAATGTTCAAAATCATTAGCCATCAAGGAAATTCAAATCAAAACCACACTGAGATACCACCTTACACCAGTTAGAATGGCAAAAATAGACAAGGCAGGAAACAACAAATGTTGGAGAGGATGTGGAGAAAGGGGATCCCTCCTACATTGTTGGTGGGAATGCAAGTTGGTACAGCCACTCTGGAAAACAGTGTGGAGGTCCCTTAAAAAGTTAAAAATTGAGCTACCCTATGATCCAGCCATTGCACTACTGGGTGTTTACCCCAAAGATACAGACGTAGTGAAGAGAAGGGCCATATGTATCCCAATGTTCATAGCAGCAATGTCCACAATAGCTAAATCATGGAAGGAGCCAAGATGCCCTGCAACAGATGACTGGATTAAGAAGTTGTGGTCCATATATACAATGGAATATTACTCAGTAATCAGAAAGAATGAGTTCTCAACATTTGCTGCAACATGGACGGCACTGGAGGAGATAATGCTTAGTGAAATAAGTCAAGCAGAGAAAGACAACTATCATATGATTTCTCTCATCTATGGAACATAAGAACTAGAATGATCAGTAGGGGAAGAAAGGGATAAAGAAAGGGGGGGTAATCAGAAGGGGGAATGAAACATGAGAGACTATGGACTATGAGAAACAAACTGAGGGCTACAGAGGGGAGGGGGGTGGGGGAATGGGATAGACCGGTGATGGGTAGTAAGGAGGGCACATATTGCATGGTGCACTGGGTGTTATACACAACTAATGAATCATCGAGCCTTACATCGAAAACCGGGGATGTACTGTATGGTGACTAACATAATATAATAAAAAATCATTAAAAAAAAATCATTATTAAAAAAAAAAGAAGTTCTTTATAGATCTTGGATACCAGTCTTTTATCTGTTGTGTCATTTGCAAATATCTTCTCCCATTCCCTGGGTTGCCTCTTTGTTTTGTTGACTGTTTCCTTTGCTGTGCAGAAGCTTTGTATCTTGATGAATTCCCAAAGTTCATTTTCACTTTTGTTTCCCTTGCCTTTGGAGACATGTCACGGAAGAGGTTGCTGTGGCTGATGCTGAAGAGATTACTGCCTATGTTCTCCTCTACGATTTTGATGAATTTGTCTTACATCGAGGTTTTTCATCCATTTAGAGTTTATCTTTGTGTATGGTGAGACGGAATGATTGAGTTTCATTGTTCTGTATATAGCTGTCCAATTTTCCCAGCAACATTTATTGAAGAGACTGTCTTTTGTCCATTGGATATTCTTTCCTGCTTTGTGAAAGATTAGTGGACTATGGTTGAGGGTCCATTTCTGGAGTCCGTATTCTGTCCTATTGATCTAAGTGTCTGTTTTTGTGCCAGTACCATGCTGTCTTGATGATCACAGCTTTGTAGTATAGCTTGAAATCAAGCAACATTATGCCCACAGCTTTGTTTTTCTTTTTCAACATTTCCTTGGTGATTTGGAGTTCTTTCTGGTTCCACGTGAATTTTAGGATTGTTTGTTCCAGCACTTAGAAAAATGACATTGGTATTTTGATCGGCATGGTGTTGAAAGTATAGATTGTTCTGTGTAGCATAGACATTTTAACTATGTTTATTCTTCTGATCCATGAGCATGGAATGTTTTTCCATCTTTTTGTGTCATCTTGAATGTCTTTCATCACTGTTTTGTAGTTTCTAGAGTATAGATCCTTTATCTCTTTGTTTAGGTTTATTCTGAGATATTTTATGGTTTGGGTGTTATTTTAAATGGAATCGATTGCCTAATTTCTCTTTCTTCAGTCTCATTGTTATTGTATAGAAATGCAACTGCTTTGTGTGCATTGATTTTGTATCCTATACATTACCGAATTGTTGTATGAGTTCTAGTAATTTGGGGTGGAGTATTTTGGGTTTTACACATAAAGTATCATGTTATCTGTGAAGAGAGTTTGACTTCTTCTTTGCCAATTTGAATACCTTTTATTCTTTATTTTGTCCGCTTGCTGTTGCTAGGACTTCTAGTACTATGTTGAACAATAATGGTGAGAGTGGGCAACCTTGTGTGTTCCTGATCTTAAGGGAAAGGCTCTCAGGTTTCCCCATTGAGAATGATATTTGCTGTGGGCTTTTCATAGATGGTTTGTATGAAATTGAGGTATGTACCCTCTATCTCCACACGTTGAAAATTTTTAATCCAGAAAGGATGCTGTATTTTGTCAAATGCTTTTTCTGCATCAATTGAGAAGACCATATGATTCTTTTATCTTATTACTGTGTTCTATCACACTGATTGATTTGTGACTGTTGAACCACCCTTGCATCTTAGGGTTGAATCCCACTTGGTTGTGATGGATAATCCTCTTAATGTACTGTTGGATCCTATTAGCTAGGATCTTGTTGAGAATTTTGGCATCCATATTCATCAGGGATATCAGTCTGTATTTCTCCTTTTTGATGGGGTCTTTGCCTGGTTTGGGGATCAAGGTAATGCTGACCTCATAGAATGAGTTTTGAAGTTTTCCTTCTCTTTCTATTTTTTGAAACAGGTTCAGTAGAATAGGCATGAGTTCTTTAAATGTTTGGTAGAATTCCATGTACATTTTAAATTTATTTTTCAATTTCCTGGTTAACACATTCATTCTTTAGCAGTATGTTCTTTAACTTCCATGCATTTGTGCCCTTTCCAATTTTTTTTTCTTTTGGTTGAATTCAAGTGTCATAGTGTTGTGGAATGAAAATATATATGGTATGAAGTATGATCTTTTTATACTTGTTGAAGTTTGATTTGTATGTAATCTGTTCTGGAGAATGTTCCAGGTGCACTTGAAAAGAATGTGTATTCTGATTCTTTAGGATGAAATGTTCTGAATATATTTTTTAAGTCTAAGCAGTCCAGTGTGTCATTCAGAGCCATTGTTTCCTTGTTGATTTTCTGTTGGATTTTCTGTCCATTGGTGTAAGTGGGGTGTTAAAGTCCCCTACTATTATTGTATTATTTCAATGATTTTCTTTATGTTTATTATTATTTTAAAAGGTTTATTATTTATTTATTTGTTTATTTATTTATTTATTTGCAAGAGTGAGAGATAACACAAACATGGGGGGGGGCAAAGGGAGAGGGAGAGAGAGAATCCTGAAGCAGACTCCCCCTGAGTCAAGCAGTCTCCCCCACTAAGTGTGGACACCAACACAGGGCTCAATCCCTGGACCCTGAGTTCATGACTTTGATTGAAATAAAAATTCAGATGCCTAACTGACTGAGCCACCCAGATACTCCTATGTTTATTATTTACTGATTTATATATTTGTGTGCTCCGAAGTTGGGAACATAAATATTTGTTATTGTTAGATCTTCTGGATGAATAGACTCTTTTATTATGATATGTCCTCCTTCATCTCTTCTTACAGTCTTTATTTTAAAATCTAGTTTGTCAGATGTAAGTATGGTACTCCTTCTTTTTGTGACATCTATAAGCATGATAGATGCTTCTCCATTTCCTCACTTACTATGCGTAGGTATATTTAAGTCTAAAAGGAGTCTCTTCTAGGCAGTATATAGATGGCTCTTGTTTGCTTGTTCATTTGTTTGTTTTTACCCATTCTCATACCCTATGTCTCATGATTGAAGCATTTAATTCATTTACATTCAAAGTGATTATTGAGAGATATGAACTTACTGCCTTCGATTTTGGTATGTTCTTTTTTTTCTGGCATGTACTATATTGTTTTCTAGTCTTTGTTGCTTCTGGTTTTTTTTTTTTTTTCATCAAAAGTGTCCCCTTTAATATTTCTTGCAGGGCTGGCTTCGTGGTCACAAACTCCTTTAGCTTTTGTTTCTGTGGAACTCTTTATCTCTCTCTCTATTCTGAATGAGAGCCATGTTGTATAAAGAATTCTTAGAGGCTGTATATTTTTAACATTCAGCACTTTTAACATATCCTTCCACTGCTTTCCGGCCTGTCAAGTTTACATGGACAGATCCACTAAGAACCTATTCTGTCTTCCCTTGTAGGTTAAGGACTTTGTTCCCTTGCTGCTTTCACAATTCTTTCCTTGTCTGTGTATTTTGTGAATTTGACTATGATATGCATCAGGGATAGTCAGTTTGTTTTTTTTTAATTTAATTGGTGCTCTCTGTACATCTAGGATTTTGATGTCTGTGTCATTTCCTAGATTAAGGAAGTTTTCATCTATAATTTCCTCAGATAAAACTTCTGCCCTCTTTTTTCTTTTCTCCTTCCTCTGGGACTCATATGCTTTAAGGAGTCACTGAGTTCCCTAAGTATACATTCATGGCCCAATACCTTTCTTTCCCTCTTTTCAGCTTCATTTTTCCATAATTTAATCACCTATATCACTGATTCATTCTTCTGTCCATCTATCCTTGTTGTCATTGCATCCAGTTGGCTTTGCATCTCGATTATAGCAGTTTTAGTTTTGGCCTGAGTAATTTTTAGTTCTTTTAGCTCTTTAGTAAGGGATTCTCTAGTGTTGTCTATGCTTTCCTCAAGCCCAGCTAATATCCTTATAATCATTGTTTTAAATTCTGCTTCAGAGATCTTATATTTGTATTGATTAAATCTCTGGTCATAACTTTTTTTTAATGTTATTTAAATTCAATTTAACTAACAGATACTGTATTACTATTTTCAGAGGTAGAATTCAGTGAATCATCAGTTGCATACAACCTGCTGAGCTCACTATATCAAGTGCCCTCCTTAATGCCCATCACACACTTACCCCATCCCCCCATCTATCTCCCCTCCAGGAAACCTCAGTTTGTTCCCTATAGTTAAGAGTCTCTTATGCTTTGTCTCCCTCTGATTGTAACTTGTTTTATTTTCCTCTTCCTTCCCCCATATTCATCTGTTTTGTTTTTTAACTTCCACATATGAGTGAAATCATATGGTAATTGTCTTTCATTGACTGACTTACTTGGCTTAGCATAATATCCTCTAGTTCCATCCATGTTATTGCAAATGGTAAGACTTCATTCTTTTTGATGGCTGAGTAACATTCCTTTGCATAAATATATACACCACTTCTTCATTTCCCACTCATTGTCAGTGGACATATGGGCTCTGTCCATAGTGTGGCTATTATGGACATTGCTGCTATAAACACTGGTGCCCCTTCAAGTCACTATGTTTATATCCTTTGGATAAATACTGAGTAGTGCAATTGCTGGGGCACTGTGTAGTTCTATTTTTTTTAACTTTTTGAGGAACCTTCATACTGTTTTCCAGAATGGCTACACCAGTTTCCATTCCCACCAACAGTGTAAGAGGGTTCCCTTTTCTCCACATCCTCGCCAACATCTGTTGTTTCCTAACTTGTTAATTTAGGCATTCTGACCTGTGTGAGGTGGTATCTCATTGTAGTTTCGATTTGTATTTCCTTGATGCCGAGTGATGTTGAGCATTTTTTTCGTATGTCTGTTAGCCATTTGTATGTTTTCTTTGGAGAAGTGTCTGCTCATGTCTTCTGTACATTTGCCCTTTATGTGATAGCACATTTGCAAATATCTTCTCCTATTCTATAGGTTGCCTTTTAGTTTTGTTGACTGTTTCCTTCACTGTGCAGAAGCTTTTTATCTTGATGAAGTCCCATAGTTCATTTTTTTTAATTTCTCTTGTCTTTGGAGATGTGTCTAATAAGGAGTTGCTACAGCCGAAGTCAAAGTGGTTACTGCCTCTCTTGTCATCTAGAATTTTAATAGTTTGCTGTCTCACATTTAAGTCTTTCATCCATTTTGAGTTTATTTTTATGTATGGTGTAAGAAAGTGGTCCAGTTTCATTCTTCTGTGTGTTGCCATCCAGTTTTCCCAGCACCATTTTCTGAAGAGGCTTTTTTCCATTGGATGGTCTTTCCTGCTTTTTTGAAAATTTTTGACCATAGAGTTGAGGGTCCATTTTTGGGTTCTCTATTCTGTCCCATTGATCTTTGTGTCTGTGTTTATGCCAGAACCATACTGTCTTGATGACTACAGTTTTGTAATATAGCAGAACCCTGATGCCTCCAGTTTTGTTTGTCTTTTTCATGATTGCTTTGGCTATTAGTGGTCTTTTGTTGTTTTGCAGAAATTTTAAGATTGTTTGTTCTAGCTCTGTGAAAAATGCTCATGGTATTTTCACAGGGATTTGCTTTAAATTGTAGATTGCTTTAGGTCATATAGACATTTTATTAACGTTTGTTCTTCCAATCCATGAGCATGGAATGCTTTTCCATTTCTTTGTATCCTCTTCAATTTATTTCATAAGTGTTCTATAGCTTTCAGAATAGAGACTTTTTTTTTTTTACCTCTTTAGTTAGGCTTATTCCTAGGTATCTTATTGTTTTTGGTGCAATTACAAATGGGATCAATTCCTTGTTTTTGTTAATGTTCTACTATTTTTTTTTGTTTGTTTCTATGTCAGTTATTTATGTTCTAATCTTTATTATTTCCCTTCTTCTTCTGGCTTTTGATTTTATTTGTTGTTCCTTTACTAGATATTTTAGGTGTAAGTTTAGGTCGCGTATTTGAGACTTTGCTTGCTTCTTGAAGTAAGCCTGTATTCTAATGTACTTCCCTCTTAGGACTGTCTTTGCTACATCCCAAATGTTTTGGGCTATGGCATTTTCATTTTCATTGCTTCCATGTATTTTTTATTTCTTCCTTAATTTCCTGGTTTACCTAATCATTCTTTATTAGAATGGTCTTTGATCTCCATGTATTTGTGGCCTTTCCGATTTTGTTCTTGTGGTTGACTTCAAGTTTCACAGCATTTTGGTCTGAAAATATGTATGGTATGATCTTAATTTTTTTTTAATTTTTACTTTATGAGGGCTTCTTTGTGATCTTGTATGTGGATCTATTCTAAAGAATGTCCCACGTGGACTCAAAAACTGTGTATTCTGTTGATTTAGGATGAAATTTTCTGGATATATATGTTAAGGCCATCAGGTTCAGTTTGTCATTCAAAATGATTGTTTCCTTGTTGAGTTTTGCTTAGATGATCTGTTCATTGTTATAAGTGGGGTATTAAAATCTCCTACTATTATTGTATTATTATCATGGAGTTTCTTTATGTTTATTATTAATTGATTAATATATTTTGATGCTCCCATGTTGGGGCATAAATATTTATAATTGTTAGATCTTCTTGATTGATAGACCCCTTTATTATGATATAGGGCCCTTCTTCATCTCTTATTACAATCTTTGGTTTAAAACCTAATTGTCTGATTTAAATATGGCTACCCTGGCTTTCTTTTGATGTCCATTAGCATGATAAATTATTCTCCATCCCCTCACTTTCAATCTGCAGGTGTCTTTAGGTCTAAAATGAGACTCTTATAGGCAGCTTATAAGTCGGTCTTGGTTTTTTGTTTTTTGTTTATTCATTCTGATACCCTATGTCTTTTGATTGGAGTGTTTAGTCCATTTACATTCAGAGTGATTATTGGATGATATGAGTTTATTGTCATTGTGTTACCTGTGGAGTTGGTGTTTCTGGTGATGTTCTCTGTTGTTTGTTTTGTGGTCTCTGTTGCTTTTGGGCTTTTTTCCATTCAAAGAGTCCCCATTAATATTTCTTGCAGGACTGCTTTATTGGTCATCAGCTCTTTTCGTTTTTGCTTGTCTCCCTGTATTCTGAATGACAGCCTTAGAGGATAAAGTACTCTTGTATGCATATTTTTCCCATTAGAATAAACGTCTGCCCCCATTTGTCTCTCTTCATCTTCTGGGACTCCTATGTTATGAATATTATTTTGTTTTAATAAGTCACTGAGCTCCCTATATCTACCTTCATGATCCATAACCTTTCTTTCCCTCTTCTTTTCAGCTTCAGTATTTTCCATAATTTTATCTTCTATATCACACAGTCGTTCCTCTGCTTCATCCATCTTCATTTTATGGCATCCATTCATGTTTGCATTTTATTTATAGCATTTTTAATTTTGGCTTGACTAGATTTTACTTCTTTTCTCTGTAGTAATGGATTCTCTAGTGTCTTCTATGCTTTTTTCAAGCCCCCTAGTAACCTTAATTGTTTTAAATTCTTGTTCAGACATCTTATATATATATCTGCATTGATTATATCTCTGGCTGTCATTTCTTCTTCTTTCTTTTGGGATGAATTCCTCCATATTGTCACTTGGGAGGGGGAAAAGCAAAATAAAACAAAATTTAAAAATAGAAAAAATAATAAAATAAAATAAATGAAGGAAGCTAGATCCTAGGTGTGCTTTGGTCTGCTTGTTATGAGTAGCCTGATAGAAAAATGATAAAAAGAAAAGATAAAAGAAAAGAAAAAAATATATAAAATCAACAACAACAACAAAACCCCAAAGGCCACTAGATCCTGTTTCTTCTAGAACTAAAATATTGTAGTACTCCATGATCAGTAGATGTGGTGTGAGTGAGGGGTTTGTGCTGGTCTTCTGGGGTAGGGTCTGCTCCTCTGATTCTCAGATGGAATTGCCCTTGCAGAGATGTATCTACAGGGCACAGGGGCGGGGCTTGTTATAGAGGCTCTGTTCTCCACCTTTTGGTGTTGTTTTGCTCACTGAGGTGGATCAAGCTGGTGGGTGCAGGGAGAAAATAGTTTCACCTGGTTATTCTGACTCCAGAGCAGGAAATGTACACCATCCATCTTCAGCAAGCTTTCACAGAAGCACAAATAATAATCCCCCCCATGTCCCTGGTTTCTGTCAGATCCCTGCCTTCATCTTGTCTGTGCCTGGGCTGTCTGTATGCCAAACAACACAACACGCTTGTGTTTTGTCTCAGGTGTGACTGTTTTTCAAAACCCCACACTACAGAGATCCCCACAGCATGACTCACACTGATCTTCTCAGGGAGGGACTCCCTGTATTGTGGCCATTGCCAGTTTGTCCCATAAGAGGATTGCATGACCTGCCGCAGTTTGGAATTTATGATAAATCACAACACACAGCTGGTGCCAAGGATTGCTCCCCTCAGCCAGCATATTTGCTCCTATACTGGTGAGTCAGGCAGCTTGATGTCCCTCTACCAAATGCACTCTAAGTAGGGGAGCTGCTTCTCCCTGTGTGACCCTGGTGATCCTCAGGCTGCCTAATGCTGAGGCTTAGCTCTGCTTTCTCACTGGAGCACCGATCAGCTCCCTAGGGGTGAATCTGGCAATGCCAAAGACCTCCAAAACTTCAGAAACTGTTCACTGTTTATAGAAAACTGACATTCTTGTAACGCTCTACTTTTTTCCCAAAATGGTTTTGGGGAATTGTTTTCACATGCCCTGCATGTGTTTTGACGTTTTTTTTTCCTCCAAGCTTTCCCCCTCTCTCCTTTCTCATTACTCCTTCTGTGGTCAGGGCTCTCTCTCCTGGGTAGTGCCCATGGCTCTTTTGTCCCACGAATCAACTCTCCACAGTTCCTACATTCCATGGGTCATTTTTTTATTTGTAGTTGTGTAGCTTTGTTCTCTAAGAATTCCAATCAGTTTCTTGGATATTCAGAATGACTTGATATTTGTCTATCTGGGTTCAAGACAGGAGGCAAGCTTAGGGTCACCCTACTCCTCAGCCATCTTATGTCTCCTGTTTGGTTCTTTTTAAATATATATATTTTAATTTTTTTGTTGATTATCTGGCTGACATTCTCCACTCTTTTCTCTAGTCAAGTAAGCTTTTTTATGACCATTACATTTAATTCTCTATCAGGCATATTTCTTACCTCTGTTTCATGTAGTTCTATTGCCGTGATTTTTCCCCCTGTTCTTTGCTTTGGAACATATCCCTCTGTATCCTCATTTTGTCTATCTTTGTTTGTTTCTATGTACTGGGAATGTCATCTCTATTTCCTGATCTTGGAAATAGTGATTTTATTAAGGAGAGGTGCTATAGTGACTTGTAATTTCCCCTGTTCATCAGAACAAGGTGCTTCAGGGATGTCTCCTATGTGTATTGCATATCTCCTACTATTGTGGTTGAGTCACATTTGCCTTTAGTTCAGTCAGCTGCATAGCCCTCTTTGCCTGTTGTGGGCAGACTTTGGCCCACTAAGCAGCCAGTCTGGGACTACCTTGGGCTTGCAGTTGGGTCAGACCAGATGCATGCCCTCTGTTTCTTTTCCAGGAATATGGGTACACCACACTACAGGACACTTTCCCTATATTATCCTCTGAGAGACTTTTGTTGTTGTGTGGGGTCTACAGTCAGAGCCAATGTCCACCTGCTGTCTGTCTGTTGATATTGCAGTCACCCCAAACTATATGGTTTTATCCTTGTGTTGGTCTCTGTGTGGTTTTTGTTGCTGTGCAGTAACGGTAGTCAGATCAGGTGTCTAGCCCCAGCCCATTGCTGGGTTTGCAATCAAACTCATGTGTGATTCTCTTTCCCTCTCCCCAGGGCAAGAGTCACTTTGGAATGCTGCTGGTAACTGTTGGGGCTGCTTAAAGAGTGAGATGAGTCAGGTACTGTTGTGGTGGGACTTTGCTGAGTGAGTCAGGATGGATGGGGTGAGTCCATAAGAGAACAGGGGCATGTGGTTCCTGGTGTTAGCAAGCTATGTTGGGAGTGTTTGTGCTGGTTCACACAGGTGTCCAGGTACCTAGGCTGGAAGGAGGAATAAAATGGCACCCGTTAGTTCTTTTGTTCTTGGAGAAGTCTCCTAAAGATCCTTGCTTCTCTACATCATGTTCCTAGATTAGTAAACAAATGTTTATTTATACCCCAAGCATTTTTCAAAGTGTTGCTTCTATGCTGTATCTTAGGGAAGTTCTTTATTATGCTGGCTCTTTAAGTTTGGGAACTCAGTTTCTGATTGCCCTCCAACTCTCCAAGATCCAAGCTTGCTGATCTTTAAAGTTCCCAGTCTTAAGTTCTTACTTGTAAAAACTCGTGAAATTAAGCCCCTCTGATTTTCACATTTAAATGTTATGGGGACTCTTCTTCCTACTGCATGTTCCCCTATTGTGGGGTGTCTTGTGTTGGGTTTGTTCCTCTACCTTCTCTCTCTCTGTCTTTAAATGTTTTATTTATTTATTTAACAGAGAGTGAGAGAGAGCACAAGCAGGGAGAGCAGCAGGCAGTGGGAGAGGAAAAAGCAGACTCCCCGCTGAGCAAGGAGCTCAATGCGGGGCTTGATCCCAGGACCCTGGGATCATGACCTGAGCTGAAGGCAGATGCTAAACTGACTGAACCACCCAGGCACCCCTTCCCTCTACCTTCTCCTCACTTGTGGTGTCCTTTCCATTTGTAGTTATTCTCCTGAATAGTGTGGTACCTGACTGGGACTCTGTGCTTCCTAACTTTTTTCCAAGTGGCCTCCTCTCTATGATTATGGAGAGTCCACTCTGCCAGGCTTTGGGTCATTTTTTGGATTGGCTGTATGGATGTGGCAGTTATCCAGGTTTATTTGTGGGAGGAGGTGAGCTTGAGATCCTCCTAATTTACCAACTTTTCAGGCTCAGAAAACATAGTTACTAAAAATTTTATTCCTAAATTGAATCCAACTAACATATTTAACTCACTTGTGCTTATCAATTATATTAATATTAATCATGAAAATTTCATAAGCTACACAAATAAATTCAGCCATCGTCCTACCTTATATTTCTCTTGAAAATTAGGCAATGTCATCTCATAAGGAAAAAGCCTACAAAGTTAAATGTATTTTTCTTCCTTTTTAGTATTTTTCTACTGTGCTTGATATCCACCAAGAAATTATTTCTATTGTAAATTTTGGTATTATGTTGGAATTATAGCTTTATAATCTTAAAAATGTAGCAGAAATAGCAATCTTGTTGACTGACTCCTAAATCTGGACCAGGAAAGAAATTGTACACATTATATTCAATGCTGACAAGTCTAAACACAAAAATTTCTATTTCTGCATTATATTCAATGCTGATAACTCTTAATTTTGCCATTTGCAATGACGTGGATGGAACTAGAGGGTATTATGCCAAGCAAAATAAGTCAGTCAGAGAAAGATAATTATCATATCATTTCACTCATATATGGAATTTAAGAAACAAAACAGGGGAGCATAGAGGAAGGGAGGGAAAAATAAAACAAGATGAAATTAAAAAGGGAAACAAACCAAAAGAGACTCTTAAGCATAGGAAACAAACTGAGGGTTTTTTTTTAAAGATTTTATTTATTTGACAGAGAGAGACAGCCAGCAAGAGAAGGAACACAAGCAGGGGGAGTGGGAGAGGAAGAAGCAGGCTCCCAGAGGAGGAGCCTGATGCGGGGCTCGATCCCAGATCGCCAGGATCACGCCCTGAGCCGAAGGCAGATGCTTAACCGCTGTGCCACCCAGGCGCCCCCAAAATGAGGGCTTCTGAGGGGAGATGGATAGGAGGATGAGGTAACTGGGTGATGGGCATTAAGGAGAGCATGTGATGTAAAGAGCACTGGGTGTTATATACAATTGATGAATCACTGAATTCGACCTCTAAAACTAACAATACACTATGTGTTAATTAATTGAATATAAGTTAAATTACATTAAATTAAAAAAAAAAGGAATCCCCTTTTGCTCTGTGGTCCCTCATAACCTGAGACCACAAAGCCCTACCTAGAATTCTGCCTTTTCATTTCCAGAGCCCCCTTCAGAGAGGGATGTCTCTTACTAAAGCAGATTTCTCAGGGTTCTGATTTTGCACCCTAGTGTTATATCACTTTCCAGGAGCCAGCTTATGGAGCTTCCCTCCACCTTCTGTTTATCTTCCAATATCTCCCCACAGTTTCAAGACTCCACACGTCCTATCTTGCAAAAAGCAGTCGCTTTTCTGCTTGTAGAGATCCAGATATATATTCTTACATCTCAGGCTGATTTCATGGGTGTTCAAAATGGTTTAATAGATATCCAGATAAATTCAGGGGACCAGTTGAAATGGGGTCCCCTACTCCTCTGCCATCTTGCCTCCACTCGGGAGGTTTTTGATTATTATTTCAATTTCCTTTCTGGTCTGTTCAGGTTTTTTATTTCTTCATGTTTCAGTTTTGGTAGTTTGTAGGTTTCCAGGAATGCAACCATTTCTTTCAGATTGCCTAATTTGTTGGCATATTGTTGCTCATAATATGTTCTTAAAATTGTTTGTCTTTTCATGGTGTTGGTCAGGATCTCTCCTCTTTAATTCATGATTTTATTAATTTACATCGTTTCTCTTTTCTTTTTGTTAAGTCTGGTTAGGAGTTTAACGATCTTATTAATTCATCTGAAGAACCGGTTTCTAGTTTTGTCCATCTGTTGTACTGTTCTTCTGGTTTCTATTTCATTGATTTCTGCTCTAATCTTTATTATTTCTCTTCTGTTTGGTTTAGGATATTTGCTGTTCTTTCTCCAGCTCATATAGGTTTAACGTTAGCTTGTGTATTTGAGATTTTTCTAATTTCTTGAGAGACGCTTGTGTTGGAATGTACTTCCCTCATAGGATTAACTTAGCTGTATCCCAAAGGTTTTGAGCAGTTGTGTTTTCATTTTCATTAGTTTCCATGATTTTTTATATAAAGTTCAAAAATTTATTTATTTTATTTTAGTTTTTTTTCCTATAATAATATTTTTTATTATATTATGTTAATCACCATACAGTACATCCCTGGTTTTTAATGTAAAGTTCGATGATTCCTTAGTTGCGTGTAACACCCAGTGCACCATGCAATACGTGCCCTCCTTACTACCCATCACCAGCCTATCCCATTCCCCCACCCCCCTCCCCTCTGAAACCCTGTTTGTTTCTCAGAGTCCATAGTCTCTCATGCTTCATTCCCCCTTCTGATTACCCCCTTTCTTTATCCCTTTCTTCTCCTACTGATCTTCCTAGTTCTTATGTTCCATAGATAAGAGAAACCATATGATAATTGTCTTTCTCTGCTTGACTTATTTCACTTAGCATTATCTCCTCCAGTGCCGTCCATGTTGCAGCAAATGTTGAGAACTCATTCTTTCTGATAGGTGAGTAACTTTCCATTGTATATGTGGACCACATCTTTTTTTTTAAAGATTTTATTTATTTATTCGACAGAGATAGAGACAGCCAGCGAGAGAGGGAATACAAGCAGGGGGAGTGGGAGAGGAAGAAGCAGGCTCATAGCGGAGGAGCCTGATGTGGGGCTCGATCCCATAATGCCGGGATCACGCCCTGAGCTGAAGGCAGACGCTTAACCGCTGTGCCACCCAGGCACCCCTGGACCACATCTTCTTAATCCAGTCATCTGTTGAAGGGCATCTCGGCTCCATCCATGATTTAGCTATTGTGGACAATGTTGCTATGAACATTGGGTGCATATGGCCCTTCTCTTCACCTCGTCTGTATCTTTGGGGTAAATACCCAGTAGTGTAATGGCTGGGTCATAGGGTAGCTCAATTTTTAACTTTTTAAGGGACCTGCACACTGTTTTCCAGAGTTGCATTCCCACCAACAATGTAGGAAGGATCCCCTTTCTCCACATCCTCTCCAACAATTGTTGTTTCTTGCCTTGTCAATTTTTGCCATTCTAACTGGCGTAACGTGGTATCTCAGTGTGTTTTTGATTTGAATTTCCCTGATGGCTAATGATTTTGAACATTTTTTTCATGTGTCTGTTGGCCATTTGTATGTCATCATTGGAAAAGTGTCTGTTCATATCTTCTGCCCATTTTATGATTTGTTTATTTGTTTCTCGTGTATTGAGTTTGAGAAGTTCTTTGTAGATCTTGGATACCAGTCTT
>NW_024425230.1:4325667-4358969 GCF_017311325.1 Ursus maritimus
TAATATTTTTTATTATATTATGTTAATCACCATACAGTACATCCCTGGTTTTTAATGTAAAGTTCGATGATTCCTTAGTTGCGTGTAACACCCAGTGCACCATGCAATACGTGCCCTCCTTACTACCCATCACCAGCCTATCCCATTCCCCCACCCCCCTCCCCTCTGAAACCCTGTTTGTTTCTCAGAGTCCATAGTCTCTCATGCTTCATTCCCCCTTCTGATTACCCCCTTTCTTTATCCCTTTCTTCTCCTACTGATCTTCCTAGTTCTTATGTTCCATAGATAAGAGAAACCATATGATAATTGTCTTTCTCTGCTTGACTTATTTCACTTAGCATTATCTCCTCCAGTGCCGTCCATGTTGCAGCAAATGTTGAGAACTCATTCTTTCTGATAGGTGAGTAACTTTCCATTGTATATGTGGACCACATCTTTTTTTTTAAAGATTTTATTTATTTATTCGACAGAGATAGAGACAGCCAGCGAGAGAGGGAATACAAGCAGGGGGAGTGGGAGAGGAAGAAGCAGGCTCATAGCGGAGGAGCCTGATGTGGGGCTCGATCCCATAATGCCGGGATCACGCCCTGAGCTGAAGGCAGACGCTTAACCGCTGTGCCACCCAGGCACCCCTGGACCACATCTTCTTAATCCAGTCATCTGTTGAAGGGCATCTCGGCTCCATCCATGATTTAGCTATTGTGGACAATGTTGCTATGAACATTGGGTGCATATGGCCCTTCTCTTCACCTCGTCTGTATCTTTGGGGTAAATACCCAGTAGTGTAATGGCTGGGTCATAGGGTAGCTCAATTTTTAACTTTTTAAGGGACCTGCACACTGTTTTCCAGAGTTGCATTCCCACCAACAATGTAGGAAGGATCCCCTTTCTCCACATCCTCTCCAACAATTGTTGTTTCTTGCCTTGTCAATTTTTGCCATTCTAACTGGCGTAACGTGGTATCTCAGTGTGTTTTTGATTTGAATTTCCCTGATGGCTAATGATTTTGAACATTTTTTTCATGTGTCTGTTGGCCATTTGTATGTCATCATTGGAAAAGTGTCTGTTCATATCTTCTGCCCATTTTATGATTTGTTTATTTGTTTCTCGTGTATTGAGTTTGAGAAGTTCTTTGTAGATCTTGGATACCAGTCTTGTATCTGTAGTATCATTTGCAAATATCTTCTCCCATTCCGTGGGCTGCCTCTTAGTTTTATTTTTTTTTTATTGTTTCCTTGGCTGTGCAGAAGCTTTTTATCTTGATGAAGTCCCACAAGTTCATTTTATCTTTTGTTTCTCTTGCCTTTGGAGATGTGTCATAAAAAAAGTTGCTGTGGCTGATGTCATAGAGGTTGCTGCCTATGCTCTCCTCTAGGATTTCGATAGATTCCTGTCTCACATCGAGGTCTTTCATCCATTTAGAGTTTATCTTTGTGTATGGTGTGAGAGAGTGGTCAAGTTTCATTCTTTTGCATATAGCTGTCCAATTTTCTCAACACCATTTATTGAAGAGACTGTCTTTTTTTCACTGTTTTTTTTTTTCCTGCTTTATCAAAGATTAGTTGTCCAAAGAGCTGAGGGTCCATTTCTGGGTTCTCTATTCTGTTCCATTGGTCTATGTGTCTATTTTTTTATAATAAATATTTATTGTGTTATGTTAGTCACCTACAGCACACCCTTAGTTTTTAACGTAATGTTCCATAATTCATTATTTGCATATAACACCCAGTGCACCATGCAATATGTGCCCTCCTTACTACCCATCACCAGCCTATCCCATTCCCCCACGCCCCTCCCCTCTGAAGCCCTCAACTTGTTTCCCAGAGTCCATAGTTTCTCATGGTTCATTCCCACTTCTGTTTACCCCCTTTCATTCTTCCCTTCCTTCTCCTACCGATCTTCCTGCTATTTCTTATGCTCCATAAATGAGTGAAACCATATGATAATTGTTTTTCTCTGCTTGACTTATTTCACTTAGCATTATCTCCTCCAGTCCTGCCCATGTTGCTGCAAATGTTGGGTAATCATTCTTTCTGATGGCTGAGTAAATTTCCATTGCATATATGGACTACATCTTCTTAATCCAATCATCTGTTGAAGGGCATCTTGGCTCCTTCCACGATTTAGTTATTGTGGACAATGCTGCTGTGAACATTGGGGTGCATATGGCCCTTCTCTTCACTACGTCTGTATCTTTGCAGTAAATACCCAGTGGTGCAATTGCTGGATCAGAGCGTAGCTCAATTTTTAACTTTTTAAGGGACCTCCACACTGTTTTCCAAAGTGGCTGTACCAACTTGCATTCCCACAGTGTAAGAGGGATCCCCTTTCTCCAAAATTTGTTGACAACAACTTCTTTATACACTTGTCTGTGGAAGGGTATCTCAGCTCCTTCCACAATTTGGCTATTGTGAACATTGTTGCTGTGAACATTGGGGTGCATATGCCCCCTCTTTTCACTAAATATGTATCATTGGGGTAAATACCCAGTGGTGCAATTGCTCGGTCATAGGGTAGCTCTATTTTTAATTTTTGAGGAGGCTCCATACTGTTTACCAATGTGGCTGTACCAACTTAATTCCCACCAACAGTGTAAGAGGGTTCCCCTTTCTCCACATCCTCTCCAACACTTGTTGTTTGTTGCCTTGTCGGTTTTTGCCATTCTAACTGGTGTAAGGTGATATATCACTGTGGTTTGATTTGAATTTCCCTGATGGGTAATGATGTTGAATATTTTTTTCATCTGTCTGTTAGTCATTTGTAAATCCTGTTTGGAAAAGTGTCTGTTCATTTCTTCTGCCAAATTTTTGACTGGATTATTTGTTTTTTGGGTGTTGACTTTGAGAAGTTCTTCATGTATCTTGAATACCAGCCCTTTATCTGTACTGTCATTTGCAAATATCTTCTCCCATTCTGTGGGTTGCCTCTTAATTTTGTTGACTGTTTCTTTGCTGTGCAGAAGATTTTAACATTGACGAAGTCCCAAAAGTTCATTTTTGCTTTTGTTTCCCTTGTCTTTGGAGACACGTCTTGAAAGAAGTTGCTGTGGCTGATGTTGAAGAGGTTACTGCCTATGTTCTCTAGGATTTTGATGTATTCCTGTCTCACATTGAGGTCCTCATCCATTTTGAGTTTATCTTTGTGTATGGTGTAAGAGAATGGTCGAGTTTCATTCTTCTGCCTATAGCTGTCCAATATTCCCAGCACCATTTATTGAAGAGACTATCCTTTTTCCATTGGATATGTTTTCCTGCTTTGTTCAAGAGTAGTTGACCATGGAGTTGAGGGTCCATTTCTAGGTTCTCTACTCTGTTCCACTGATTTATGTTTCTGTTTTGTGCCAGTACCATGCTGTCTTGATGATCACACCTTTATAGTATAGTTTGAAATCAGGCACATGATGCCCCCAGCTTTCTTTTCTTTTTCATCATTTCCTTGGTGATTCGGGGTCTTTTCTGGTTCCACGTGAATTTTAGGATTGTTTGTTCCAGCACTTTGAAAAATGACATTGGTATTTTTATTGGGTTGTTGTTGAAAGTATAGATTGCTCTGGACAGCACAGACATTTTAACTTTGTTTGTTCTTCTGATCCATGAGCATGGAATGTTTTTCCATCTTTTTGTGTCTTCTTCAATTTCTTTCATCAGTGTTCTGTAGTTTCTAGAGTATAGGTCCATTACCTTTTTGGTTAGTTTTACTCCAAGGTATTTTATGGTTATTGGTGGTATTGTAAATGGAATCTATTCCCTAATTTCTCTTTCTACAGTTACATTGTTAGTGTATAGGAAAGCAACTGATTTCTGTGCATTGATTTTGTATCCTACCACATTATTCAATTGCTGTATAAGTTCTAGGAATTTAGGGGTGGAGTTTTTTGGGTTTACCACATAAAGAATCATGTCATTTGTGAAGAGAGAGAGTTTGACTTCTTCTTTGCCAATTTGAATACCTTTTATTCTTTTTGTTGTCTGATTACTGTTGCTTGGACTTCTAGTACTGTGTTGAATAATAGTGGTGAGAGTGGGCATCCTTGTGTGTTCCTGATTTTAAGGGAAAGGCTCTCACCTTTTCCCCATTGAGAATGATATTTGCTGTGGGCTTTTCATAGACAGTTTTAATGAAATTGGGGAATGTTCCCTTATCCCTGCACTCTGAAGAGTTTTAATCAGGAAAGGATGCTGTATTTTGTCAAATGCTCTTTCTTCATCAATCTGAGGAGCATATGGTTCTTGTCTCTTGTCTTATTAATGTGTTCTATCACAGTGATTGATTTGTGAATGTTGAACCACCTTTGCATCCCAGGAATAAGTCTCACCTGGTTATGATGGATAATCCTTTCAATGTACTGTTGGATCCTATTAGCCAGGGTCTTGTTAGGAATTTTCGTATCCATATTCATCAGGGATATTGGTCTGTAATTCTCCTTTTTGGTGGGGTCTTTGCCTGGTTTTGGGATCAAGTTAACACTGAGCTCATAGAATGAGTTTGGAAGTTTTCCTTTTGTTTCTATTTTTTTAATCAGTTTCAGGAGAATGGGTATCATTTCTTCTTTGAATGTTTGGTACAATTCCCATGGGGATCGATGAGGCCCTGGACTCTTGTTTTTGGGGAGGTTTTTGTTCACTGCTTCAGTTTTGTTACTGGTGATTGGTCTATTCATATAGTCAATTTCTTCCTTTTTCAGTCTTGGTAGTTTGTAGGTTTCTAGGAAGGCATCCATTTCTTCCAGGTTGTTTAATTTATTGGCATGTAGTTGTTGATAATAGTTTCTTATAATTGTTTCTATTTCCTTGGTGTTGTGATCTCTCCCCTTTCGTTCATAATTTTATTAATTTGGGTCCTTTCTCTCTCTCTCTTTTCTTTTTTTTTTTTTCTTTCTTTCTTTTTTTTGGGGGGGGGATAAGTCTGGCCAGTGGCTTATCAATCTTATTAATTCTTTCAAAGAACCAGCTTCTAGTTTTGTTGATCTGCTCTACTGTGCTCCTGTTTTCTAATTCATTGATCTCTGCTCTAATCTTAATTATTTTTCTTCTCCTGTGTGGCTTAGGGTTTATTTTTTGTTCATTCTCTAGTTTTTTAAGGTGTAAGTTTAGTTTGTGTATTCAGGATTTTGTGTGTGTGTGTGTGTGTGTGTGGCTTGGATGGCTATCTATTTCCCCCTTAGGACCGCCTTAGCAGTATCCCATAGGTTTTCATTCTCATTGATTTCCATAAATTATTTAAGTTCTTCTTTGATTTCCTGGTTGACCCAAACATTCTTAAGCAGGATGGTCTTTAGTTTCCAAGTGTTTGAATTTCTTCCAATTTTTTTCTTGTGATTGAGTTCCTGTTTCAAACCATTGTGGTCTGAGAATATGCAGGGAATAATCTCAATCTTTTGGTATTAGTTGAACCATGATTTGTGACCCCATACGTGGTCTATTCTGGAGAACGTTCCACCTACATTCAAGAATAATGAGTATTCTGCTGTTTTAGGGTGGAATGTTTTGTATATATCTATGAGGTCCATATGGTCCAGTGTGTCATTCAAAGCACTTGGGTTTTGTTGTTGTTGTTGTTGTTGATTTTCTGCTTAGATGATCTGTCTATTGCTGAGTGGACTGTTGAGGTTTCCTACTATTAATGTATTATCAATATGTCTCTTTACTTTGGTTAACAGTTGGCTTATGTAGTTGGCTGCTCCCATGTTGAGGGCATAGATATTTACAATTGTTAGATCATCTTGTTGGATAGACCCTTTAGGAATGATATAGTGTCCTTCTCTATCGCATACTACAGTATTTAGTTTAAAATCTAATTTGTCTGCTATGAGAATTGCCAACCTAGCTTTCTTTTGAGGTCTGTTGGCATGAAAAATGGTTCTCCACCCCCTCACTTTCAGTCTGGAGGTATCTTTAGGTTCAAAATGAGTCTCCTGTAGACAGCATATGGATGGGTCATATATATTTTTTAATTTAATCTGCAACCCTGTGCTGTTTCATGGGAGTGTTTAGGCTGTTCACATTGAGAGTGATTATTGAAAGATACAATTTTTTTGTGTCATTGTATTGCCTGTAAAGACCTTGTTTCTATAGATTGTATATGCAAATTTCTGTTCTATATAACTCTTGGTGTATTTCTTCTTTTATAGAGCTCCCCTTAATATTTTTTGCAGGGCCAGCTTGGTGGTCACATATTCTTTCATTTTTTGCTGGTCTTGGGAGTTCCTTGTGTCTCCATCCAATCTGAATGACAGCCTTGCTGGATAAAGTATCCTTGGCTGCATGTTCTTCTCATTTAGTAGCCTGGATATATCTTGCCAGCCCTTTCTGACTTGCCAGGTCTCTGTGGACAGTCTGACGTTATTCTGATGTTCCTCCTCTCTGTATGTAAGAAATGTCTTCCCCTTCTTCACTTTCAAGATTGTTTCCTTGGATCTAAGATTTGTGAATTGTACTATTATATGTTGTGGCATTGTTCTGTTCTCATTGATCTTGGGAGGGGTCCTCTTTGCCTCTTGAACACGAATGATTGTTTCCTTCCCCAGAAGTTCAGGAAGTTCGCAGCTATGATTTGTTCAAACATATCTTCTAGAGAGCTCTCTTTCTCCATCCCCTCAAGGATCCCAATAATTCTGATATTGGAATATTTCATTGAGTCGTTAATCTCTCTCAGTTTGATCCCTTGGGTTTTAATCTGTTTTTCTCATGCCACCTCATTTTCCTTCTTTTCTATCTTATCCTCTAGCTCACTAATTCATTCTTCTGCTTCTTTTACCCTGTCAGTCAGAGTATCCAGTTTAGACTGCATTTCATTCATAGCATTTTTATGTTCGGTCTGATTTGATCTCATTTCTGCTCTTAGAGATTCTATATTGTCATTAATATTTTTCTCATTCCTATATATCAACTTCATGATTGTTACTCTAAAGTCTATTTCTGACATCTTGCTTATATCCATGTCCATTATTTCTGTGGCAGAGGCTACAGTTTCTGCTTCTTTTCTTTGTTGGGGGTTCACCTTCTTAGTCATTCTGTTGAGGGGTGGTTGAGGGAATGTATTGAGTCCAAAGTATTAACCACACCCCAAGCAAGATGCACCTGTTTTATAGGGACCTTAGGGTAGTTGGCCTCTTGTTTTCCCAGTCTGTCTTCTGGTGGAGGGGCCTGCCATGTTGTTCCTTGGGCAACCCTGTTTGAACAGAGTTGCCCTGCTCCCTGTGGGAGGGGATGGGCTCAGTGAAAACCATTTTCAAGGGGGACTTTCATTCTCTGGTGGCTTTCCCTGGCAGCTTTCTAATTCTCTCCCAACAGAGTACAGGTGACCACATCCAAACCTCTGTCTCAGAACAGAGAGATCACAGTCTGCTCTTCACTGAACTCTCCAGGCCACACTGTCCCTATTCCTGTCTATGCTGCTAAAAGCTGCAGTCTCCTGTGTTGTGTGCCCCACAGCAGCACCCCCAGCTATCACTCCCAGAGCCGGACACATCTCTGACCTTTAGCCGCCACTGGTTCACCCATGACTACTCATAGATCCTGGTTTCAGTCTGGGGGGCTGCACTAAAGTCCTTTCCTCCCCAGTAACGTTCTGCAAGTCTATGCCTGGTCCCAGGAGGGGAGGCTTTTGCCTTCCTAGCACAAGTTCAGGAAGGCTCCCTCCCCCTTTTGTTCATCTTCTGATATCTGCCTGCACAATCATGCCTTGAGACCCACCGCCAGAGATATTCTATTTGTATAAATTCAGATGTATCTTCTTCCATCTCTGGCTGATTTCGTAGGTGTTCAGAATGCTTTGGTAGATTTCCAGCTCAATTCAGGGGACTGAATGAAATAGGGTCTCCTACTCCTCTGCCGTCTTTTTTCCTTGCTCTATTAATACTTCTTTAAATGTTTGTTAGAATTCCACTGGGAGGCTATCTCATCCTGGACTCTTGTTTGTTGGGAGATTTTTTATTACTGTCAATTTCTTTGCTGTTTATGGGCCTGTTCAGGTTTTCTATATCTTTCTGTTTCAGTTTTGGTAGTGTATAAGTTTCTATGAATGCAACCATATCTTCCAGGTTGCCTACTTTCTTGGCATATATTTGCTTATAATTTTTTTCCATTTTTGTATCATTTATTTCTGCTGTACTTATTATTTCCTTCCTCTTGCTCATTTTGGGTATTGTTTGTTTATAACTACTTTAGGTATAGTGTTATGCTATTTATTCGAGATTTTTCTTATTTCTTTAGGTAAGCCTGTATTGGTATAAGCTTCCTTTTAGAACCACGTTGGCTGGGCCCAAAAGGTTTTGTACCATTGTGTTTTCAGTTTCATTTGTTTCCATGTACTTTTGGATTTCTTATTTGATTTCTTGATTAACCCATTCATTGCTTACTAGCATGCTATTTAACCTCCATGTATCTGTGGTCTTTCTGGATTTTTTCTTGTGGTTTATTTCTAGCATCACAGCATTTGGGTCAGATAAGATGCCTGGTATGCCTCTGACCTATTTAAATTTGTTGAGACTTGTTTTGAGACCTAATATATGATTTATTTTGGAGAATGCTCCATACGCACCTGAAAAGAATGCGTATTCTGTTTTATGGTGGAATTTTCTAAATCTATCTGTTAAAGTCACCTGATCATATGTGTCATTCAAAGCATTTGTTTCCTTGTTGATTTTTTGGTTGGATGATCTGCCCATTGATGTCAGTGGGGTGTTAACATCCCCTACTATTGTTTTATCACAATCAATTAGTTTCTTTATGTGTATTATTAACTGTTTTATGTATTTGGATGCTCCCATGTTGGGTGCATACATATTTATAATTGTTATATATCTTCTTGTTGTATAGTCCCCTTCATAATTATGTAACATCCTTCTTTGTCTCTTGTACAGTTTTTGCTTCAAAATGTATTTTGTTTGATACAAGCGTTGCTACTCTGGCTTTTTTTGACTTCCATTCGCATGATAAATGTTCCCCTATCCCCTCACTTTCAACGTGCATGTGTGTCTTTATGCCGCACGTGAGTCTCCTGTAGGAATATATAGATGTGTCTTTTTTTTTAATCTATTCTGCCACCCTATATCTTTTGATTGGAGCATTTAGTCTATTTACATTCAAAACAATTATTGATACTTATGTATTTATTGCCATTTTATTACATTTGGTGTTCCCCCCCCCCTATTTTCCTCTGATTCTTTCTCCTCTTTCTCCTTTTCATGATTTGTTGGTTTTCTCAGTGATATATTTAGATTTCTATTTATTTGTTGTATATCAGTTAGTGGGTTTTGATTTGTGGTTACCATTGTTTGTATATAACCTCTTCTGCATATATTAGTCTGTAATAAGTTGGACATTTAAGAATGAACTCATTCTTTACTCTTTCCTCCCCAAGTTTTAAGTATATCATATTTTACATTTTTAAAATGTTGTGAGTTCTTTGATTTCTTTTTACAGAAATACTCATTTTCTTGCGTTTTATTTTTCCTACTTTCATGCTGTCATGTTTGATCTTTACTTTCCACTCATAGAGTCCCCTTTAATATTTTTTTCAGGGCTGGCTTAGTGGTCATGAACTCTCTCTCTTTTTTTTTTCTTTCCCCTCGGAAACTCTATCTCTCCTAATTTGAATGAAAGCCTTGCTGGATAGAGTAATCTTGGCTTCAGATTTTTCCCATTCAGCATTTTGAATATATCATGCTACTTTTTTCTGAGTTTCAAAGTTTCTGGTGAAGAATTCACTGATAGCCTTAAAGGGTTTCCCTTGTATGTAGCTGTCCTTTGTTTTGCTCCATTTTAAATGTTTTCTTGGGGAGGAGGAAGGTAAGATGGTGGAGGAGTAGGGGACCTCTTTTTCAGCCAGTCCCCTGAGTCGAGCTGGATAGGCAGCAGACCAGCCTGAACATTCACGGAATCAGCCTGAGACGCAGGAAGATACATCTGGATCTCTACAAATGAACATCTCCAGCGCTGAGTATTGAGGTACGAAGTGGGGAGCTGTGAAAATGCGCACAGATATCAGAAGATAAACGGAAGGGGGAGGGAGCCGCCGTGTTCGGGACTGGGAAGTGGTAGCCACCTGCGGTGGGGGGGAGCAGCAGACTCACCAAACTGCACCTGCAGAGAACAGACTGAGACTGTGAGCAGGGAACACGCACCACCAGACTTCTCACAGAACTCCAGTGTGCTCACTGGAACTAGACTGAGACCGGGAGCTCTGGGAGCACACAGGGGCGGCTGGCAGCTGGCAGCTTGCGGTGTTAGAAACACAAAGGACAGAGACGCGACGGCCCTGGAAGTGAAGGCTGGGATGCTGGGTGTGGGGCGCACATCCCCGGATGCTGCAGGGTTGAGCAGCACCAACAGTAAGAGAGTTAAAGTGGCCAGAATATCAGTGGAGAACGGTCCGCGATCCCTCTGTTCTGAGACAGAGGCTGAGATTTGGCCACTGCTACTCTGACTTTCAGAAGAGGCACACCAAAATACCAGGGGAAGCCGCCAGAGAACAAAAGCCTGGAACAACCGGCTCACAGAGTGCCCATCCCCATCCCCCCTGGCAGGGGACATGGAGACTATACCCAAACAGGGTTGCCTGAGTATCGGTGTGGCAGGCCCCTCCCCCAGAAGGCAGGCTGAAAAATCAAGAAGCCCACATCCCAGGGTGCCTGGGTCGCATAGTCCTTAAGCGTCTGTCTTTGGCTCAGGGCGTGATCCCGGTGTTCCAGAATCGAATCCCTCATCGGGCTCCTCCCCTGGGAGCCTGCTTCTTCCTCTCCCACTTCCCTGCTTGTGTTCCCTCTCTCACTGGCTGTCTCTCTGTCACATAAATAAATAAAATCTTAAAAAAAAAGAAGCCCACATGCCTAAGATCCCTATAAAACAAGGGCACATGGCCTGGGTCTTGGTCAATAATTTGGGCTCTAGACAACCCCGCAACCTCTCGTCATTCAAGGATAAGTCCCCCCCCCCAGCAAAGAAAAGACAATGAGTCTGTGGCCTCTGCCACAGAACTAATGGATATGGATATAACCAAATTATCAGAAATAGAATTCAGAGTAACAATGGTCAAGAGGATGTGTAGACTTGAAAAAAGTATTAACGAAAATGTTAATGAGAATATAGAATCTCTAAGGGCAGAAATGAGAGTGAATTTAGCAGAAATTAAAAATTCTATGAGCCAGATGCAGTCAAAACTAGATGCTCTGACGGCCATGGTGAATGACGCAGAAGAACAAATTGGCAAATTGGAGGAAGGGTTAGTAGAAGAGAAATCTAAAATAGAAACTTGGTTCAAAAAAATGCAATCTCAAGAATGTAGGTTATGGGAGATTACTGACTCAATGAAACGTTCCAATGTCAGAATCATCGGCATCCCCGAGGGGGTGGAGGAAAACAGAGGTCTAGAAGAGATATTTGAACAAATTGTAGCTGAAAACTTCCCTAATATAGCAAAGGAAACAAGCATTCGTGTCCAAGAGGCAGAGAGGACCCCTCCCAAGCTCAAACATGACAAACTTACGCCCCATCACGTCATAGTGCAATTCGCAAATATTAGATCCAAGGATACAGTATTGAAAGCAGCCAGGGCAAAGAAATTTCTCACGTACCAAGGCAAAGTTATCAGAATTACGTCAGACCTGTCTACACAGACCTGGAATGAGATAAAGGGCTGGAGGGACATTTTTAAAGCTCTTTCAGAGAAAAACATGCAGCCAAGGATCCTTTATCCAGCAAGGCTGTCATTCAGAATGGATGGAGAAATAAAGACCTTCCAGAATCGCCAACCACTGACCAATTTTATAACCACAAAACCAGCCCTAAGGAGATATTAAGGGGGGTTCTATAAAGGTAAAAAGGCCCCAAGAGTGATACAGAACAGAAAGTCACAATCGATAGAAACAAACACTTTACAAGCAACATAGCACCATTAAAATCATATCTCTCAATAATCGCTCTCAACGTGAATGGCGTAAATGATCCCATAAAACACCACAGGGTTGCATATTGGATAAAAAGACATGACCCATCCATTCGCTGTCTACAAGAGACTCATTTTGAACCCAAAGATACATCCAGACTGAAAGTAAAGGGATGGAATACCATCTTTCATGCCATCTTTCTTTAAAAGAAAGCTGGGGTAGCAATTCTTATATCAGACAGATTGGATTTTAAACTAAAGATTATAGTTAGAGAAACAGAAGGGCACTATATTATTCTTAAAGGATGTATCCAACAAGTGGATATGACAATTATAAATATCTATGCCCCCAACAGGGGAGCAGCAAGATACACAAGCCAACTTTTAACCAGAATAAAGAGACATAAAGATAAAAATACTTTAATAGTAGGTGACCTCAACACTCCACTATCAGCAATAGATAGATCACCTAAGCAGAAAATCAACAAAGAAACAAGAGCTTTGAAAGCCATACTAGATGAGTTGGACCTCATAGATATATATAGAACACTACACCCCAGAACCAAAGAATACTCTTTCTATTCTAATGCCCATGGAACATTCTCAAGAATAGACCATGCTCTGGGACACAAAACAGGTCTCAACTGATACCAAAAGACTGAAATTATTCCCTGCATAATCTCAGACCACAATGCTTTGAAATTGGAACTCAACCACAAGGGAAAATTTGGAGGAAACTCAAACACTTGGAGACTAAGAACCATCCTACTCAAGAATGATTCGATAAACAAGGAAATTAAAAAAATCAATTTAAACAATTTATGGAGACCAACGAGAATGAAAATACAATGATCAAAAACCCATGGGACGGACACTGCAAAGGCAGTCCTAAGGGGAAAATACATAGCCATCCAAGCGTCACTCAAAAGAATAGAAAAATCTAAAATGCAGTTTTTATATTCTCACCTCATGAAGCTGGAACAGCAACAGAAGAACAGTCCTAATCCTCACCCGAGAAAGCAGTTGATCAAGATTAGAGCAGAGGGGCGCCTGGGTGGCACAGCGGTTAGGTGTCTGTCTTCGGCTCAGGGCGTGATCCTGGCGTTATGGGATCGAGCCCCACATCAGGCTCCTCTGCTATGAGCCTGCTTCTTCCTCTCCCACTCCCCCTGCTTGTGTTCCCTCTCTCGCTGGCTGTCTCTATCTCTGTCAAATAAATAAATAAAATCTTTAAAAAAAAAAAGATTAGAGCAGAAATCAATGAATTAGAAACCAGGAACACAGTAGAGCAGATCAACAGAAATAGAAGTGGGTTCCTTGAAAGAATAAATAAAATAAACAAGCCCCTGGCAAGACTTATCCAAAAGAATAGAGAAAGGCCCCAAATTAATAAAATTATGAATGAAAAGGGAGAGTTCACAACAAACACCAATGAAATAGGAAGGATTATTAGCAACTTTTATCAACAACCTGGGAGAGATGAATGCCTTCCTGGAAACCTATAAACTACCAAGACTGAAACAGGAAGAAATTGATTTTTTAAACAGGCCGATTAATGATGAAGAGATTGAGTCAGTGATAAACAATCTTCCAAAAAACAAAACTCCAGGCCCAAACGGTTTAACTGGGGAATTCTACCAAACATCCAAAGAAGAAATAATACCTATTCTTCTAAAGCTATTTCAAAAAATAGAAACAGAAGGTATACTAACAAACTCATTCTATGATGCCAGTATTACCTTAATCCCAAAACCAGGCAAAGACCCCATCAAAAAGGAGAATTACAGACCGATTTCCCTAATGAATATGGACGCCAAAATCCTCAACAAGATCCTGGCTAATAGAATCCAACAGTACATTAAAAGGATTATCCATCATGACCAAGTGGGATTCATACCTGGGATGCAAGGGTGGTTCAACATTCACAAACATAGTACTAGAAGTCCTTGCAACAGCAATCAGACGACAAAAAGGGATCAAAGGTATTCAAATTGGCAAAGAAGAAGTCAAAATGTCTCTCTTTGCAGATGACATGATACTCTATATGGAAAACCCAAAAGAAGCCACTCCCAAACTATTAGAAGTTATAGAGCAATTCAGTAACGTGGCAGGATACAAAATAAATGCTCAGAAATCAGTTGCATTTCTATACACGAATAACGAGACCGAAGAAAGAGAAATTAGGGAATCCATCCCATTTACAATAGCACCAAAAACCATACGTTACCTTGGAATTAACTTAACCAGAGACGTAAAGGACCTATATTCTAGAAACTATAAATCACTCTTGAAAGACATTGAGGAAGACATAAAAAGATGGAAAGATATTCCATGCTCATGAATCGGAAGAATTAACATAGTTAAAATGTCCATGCTACCCAGAGCAATCTACACTTTCAATACTATCACGATCAAAATACCAAGGACATTTTTCAAAGAACTGGAACAAACAGTCCTTAAATTTGTATGGAAACAGAAAAGGCCCCGAATCTCCAAGGAACTGTTGAAAAGGAAAAACAAAGCTGGGGGCATCACAATGCCAGATTTCGAGCTGTACTACAAAGCTGTGATCACAAAGACAGCATGGTACTGGCACAAAAACAGACACATAGACCAATGGAACAGAATAGAGAGCCCAGAAATGGACCCTCGGCTCTTTGGGCAACTAATATTTGATAAAGCAGGAAAAAACATCCGGTGGGAAAAAGACAGTCTCTTCAATAAATGGTGCTGGGAAAATTGGACAGCTACATGCAAGAGAATGAAACTTGACCACTATCTCACACCATACACAAAAATAAACTCCAAATGGATGAAAGACCTCGATGTGAGACAGGAATCCATCAAAATTCTAGAGGAGAACATAGGCAGCAACCTCTACGACATCGGCCAAAGCAACCTTTTTCATGACACATCCCCAAAGGCAAGAGAAACAAAAGATAAAATGAACTTGTGGGACTTCATCAAGATAAAAAGCTTCTGCACAGCCAAGGAAACAGTCAAAAAAACTAAGAGGCAGCCCACGGAATGGGAGACGATATTTGCAAATGACACTACAGATAAAAGACTGGTATCCAAGATCTAGAAAGAACTTCTCAAACTGAATACACAGAAACAAATAAGCAAATCATAAAATGGGCAGAAGATGTGAACAGACACTTTTCCAATGATGACATACAAATGGCTAACAGACACATGAAAAAATGTTCAAAATCATTAGCCATCAGGGAAATTCAAATAAAAACCACACTAAGATACCACCTTATGCCAGTTAGAATGGCAAAAATTGACAAGGTAAGAAACAACAGTTTCTGGAGAGGATGTGGAGAAAGGGGATCCCTCCTACATTGTTGGTGGGAATACAAGTTGGAACAGCCACTCTGGAAAACGTGTGGAGGTCCCCTTAAAAGTTAAAAATTGAGCTACCCTATGACCTATCCATTGCACTACTGGGTATTTACCCCAACGATACAGTGGTAGTAAAGAGAAGGGCCATATGCACCCCAATGTTCATAGCAGCATTGTCCACAATAGCTAAATCGTGGAAGGCACCGAGGTGGCCTTCAACAGATGACTGGATTAAGAAGTTGTGGTCCATATATACAATGGAATATTACTCAGCTATCAGAAAGAACGATTTCTCAATATTTGCTGCAACATGGACGGGACTGGAGGAGATAATGCTAAGTGAAATAAGTCAAGCAGAGAAAGACAACTATCATATGATTTCTCTCATCTGTGGAACATACCTATCCATTGCACTACTGGGTATTTACCCCAACGATACAGTGGTAGTAAAGAGAAGGGCCATATGCACCCCAATGTTCATAGCAGCATTGTCCACAATGCATGAGAGCCTATGAACTCTGAGAAAGAAACTCAGGGCTTCAAAGGGGAGGGGAGTGGGGAAATGGGATAGACTGGTGATGGGTAGTAAGGAGGGCACGTATTGCATGGTGCACTGGGTGTTATACGCAACTAATGAATCGTCGAGCTTTACATCAGAAACCAGGGATGTACTGTATGGTGACTAACATAATGTAATAAAAAAAACATTAAAACAACAACAACACAGTAATATATAAAAAAAAACAAAAAAAAAAGAAAAAATAGCATCAGGATACGGCAAGGTTATGGGAAAACAGAACAAAGCCCTTAAGGTTTTAGGAAAAACCTGACATTTGTATCAGAGGATTATACACCTTTTGAAAAACAGCCTCTGGTGTGTTGCTGGGTCGTGGTAGGATATCAGAGGGGGAATGAACCACGAGAGGCTATGGACTCTAGGAAACAAACTGAGGGCTTCAGAGGGGAGGGGGGTGGGGGATTGGGATAGGCTGGTGATGGGTAGTAAGGAGGGCATGTATTGCATGGTGCCCTGGGTGTTATAGGCAAACAATGACTCATGGAACACGACATCAAAAACTAAGGATGACAGTCACTAACTTGTCATAATAAAATAAAATTTTTGAAAAAAGTAGAAAAAAACACCTTCCAAAAAACAAAACTCCCTGGCCTGATGGATTCCCCGGGGTATTCTACCAAACAGTCAAAGAAGAAATAATAGCTATTATCCTAAAGCTATTTCAAAAAATAGAAGCAGAAGGAAAACTACCAAACTCATTCTATGAGGCCAGTATTACCTTGATCCCCAAACCAGGCAAAGACCCCATTCAAATGGAGAATTACAGACTAATTTCCCTGATGAATATGGACACCAAAATTCTCAACAAGATCTTAGCTAATAGGATCAAACAGTACATTAAAAGGATTATCCATCATGGCCAAGTGGGATTCATCCCTGGGACGCAAGGGTGGTTCAACATTCGCAAATCTATCAGTGTGATAGATTATATCAACAAGAAAAAAGCCAAAAATCATCTGATCCTCAATAGATGTAGATAAATCATTTGACAAAATACAGCATCCTTTTCTGATTAAAACCCTTCAGAGTGTAGGGATAAAGGGTACATTCCTCAATTTCATAAAACCCATCTATGAAAAGCCTAAAGCAAATATCATTCTCAATGGGGAAAAGCTGGAAGCCTCTCCCTTAAGATCAGGAACACGACAAGGATGCTCACTCTTGCCATTATTTTTCAACATAGTACAAGAAGTCCTTGCAACAGCAATCAGACAACAAAAAGGGATAAAAGGTATCCAAATTGGCAAAGAAGAAGTCAAACTGACTCTCATCGCAGATGACATGATACTCTATATGGAAAACCCAAAAGAATCCACCCCTAAACTACTAGAAGTTATTGTGCAATTCAGTAATGTGGAGGGATACAAAATTAATGCTCAGAAATCTGTTGCATTTCTATACACGAATAATGAGACTGAGGAAAGAGAAATTAGAAATCCATCCCATTTACAATAGCACCAAGAATCATATGTTATCCTGGAATTAACTTAATGAGAGACGTAAATGATCTATAATCTAGGAACTACAAATCGCTCTTGAAAGACATTGAAAAAGACAGAAAAAGATGGAAAAATATTCTGTGCTCATGGGTTGGAGAATTAACATAGTTAAAATGTCTATCATACCTAGAGCAATCTACACTTTCAATGCTATCCTGATCAAAATACCAATGACATTTTTCAAAGAACTGGAACAAACAGCCCTTAAATTTGTGTGGAACCAGAAAAGGCCCCAAATCACCAAGGAATTGTTGAAAAGGAAGAACAAAGCTAGGGGCATCACAATGCTGGATTTCATGTTGTACTACAAAGCTGTGATCACAGAGACAGCATGGTACTGGCACAAAAACAGACACATAGACCAATGGAACAGAATAGAGAACTCAGAAATGGACCCTCGGCTCTTTGAGCAACTAATCTTTGATAAAGCAGGAAAAAACATCCAGTAGAAAAGAGACAGTCTCTTCAATAAATGGTGCGGGGAAAATTGGACAGCTACATGCAAAAGAATGAAACTTGACCACTCTCTCAGACCATACACAAAGATAAATTCGAAATGAAAGAAAGACCTCGATGTGAGACAGGAATCCATCAAAATCCTAGAGGACAGCAGAGGCAGCAACCTCTACGACATTGGCCAAAGCAAACTTTTTCATGACACATCTCCAGAGGCAAGAGAAACAAAAGATAAAATGAACTTGTGGGACTTCATCAAGATAAAAAGCTTCTGCACAGCCAAGGAAACAGTTAAGAAAACTAAGAGGCAGCCCACGGAATGGGAGAAGATATTTGCAAATGACACTACAGATAAAAGACTGGTATCCAAGATCTACAAAGAACTTCTCAAACTCAGTACCCAAGAAACAAATAAACAAATCATAAAATGGACAGAATATATGAATAGACACTTTTCCAATGAAGACATACAAATGGCTAGCAGACACATGAAGATATGTTCAATATCATTAGCCATCAGGGAAATGCAAATCAAAACCACACTTACGCCAGTTAGAATGGCAAAAATTGACAAAGCAAGAAACAACAATTGTTGGAGAGGCTGTGAAGAAAGTGGATCCCTCCTACATTGTCGGTGGGAATGCAAGTTGGTACAGCCACTCTGGAAAACAGTGTGGAGGTCCCTTTAAAAGTTAAAAATTGAGCTACCCTATGATCCAGCCATTTTAGCACTGGGTATTTATCCCAAAGATATAGATGTAATGAAGAGAATGGCCATATGCACCCCTATTTTCATAGCAGCATTGTCCACAATAGCTAAATTGTGGAAGGAGCCGAGATACCGTTCAACAGATGACTGGATTAAGAAGCTGTGGTCCATATATACAATGGAATATTACTCAGCTATCAAAAAGAACGATTTCTCAACATTTGCTGCAACACGGACGGCACTGGAGGAGATAATGCTAAGTGAAATAAGTCAAGCAGAGAAAGACAATTATCATATGGTTTCTCTCATCTATGGAACATAAGAACTAGGAAGATCGGTAGGGGAAGAAAGGGATAAAGAAAGGGGGGTAATCAGAAGGGGGAATGAAGCATTAGAGACTATGGACTCTGAGAAACAAACTGAGGGCTTCAGAGGGGAAGGGGTGGGATAATGGGATAGGCTGATGATGGGTAGTATGAAGGACACATATTGCATGGTGCACTGGGTGTTATACGCAACTAATGAATCATGAACTTTACATAAAAAACAGGGGTGTACAGTATGGTGACTAACATAATATAATAAAAAAGGGGGGCAATGAAGCATGAGAGACTATGGAGTCTGAGAAACACTGAGGGCTTCGGAGGGGAGGATGGTAGGGGAATGGGATAGTCTGGTGATGGCTAGTACAGAGGGCACGTATTGCATGGTGCACTGGGTGTTATATGCAACTAATGAATCATGGAACTTTACATAAAAAACCAGGGATGTACTGTATGGTGACTAACATAATATAATGAAAAATATGATTATGAAAAAATAAATATGTAAAAAAAAATTAAACAGATAAAAATGAGGCCCATCTGTGTACCTCAAAGCTAAATGAGTATGAATGTGGTGGGAATCACCTCTCTTGCATCTTGCATATTTGATTATGGCAAGTATGTCTGCAATCCCTAATGGAATGTTAAGTATTACTTTTGATTTACTGTCTTCCTAGTTAAAGGTAATTCTAATAGATTTCATGTGGCCTTTTCTGTGATAATAACCTCATTCTGCAGGTCAGGATAGAAACATGTTGATTTTTCCAGCTGCTATGTATTCTACTCCAAGTATGCATTCTTGAAAAGGAAGAAATGGGGGTGCTTGGATGGCTCAGTCGTTAAGGGTCTGCCTTCAGCTCAGGTCATGATCCCAGGATCCTGGGATTGATGAGTTCCCTGCTCAGCAGGAAGCCTGCTTCTCTTTCTCCCACTTCCCCTGCTTGTGTTCCTTCTCTTGCTGTCTCTCTCTCTGTCAAAAAATAAATAAAATCTTTAAAAAAATGAAGAAATGATTCAGGATAGGTTTAGTGACCTACTAGACCTACTCTGAGACAGACCTGTGCTATAACATCATAAAACCCTATTACCCTCACTCTCACTGAATGACCGCAGTGATATTTTGGGTCTCCTGGAAACAATATCAATTCAGAATCAGTGCCCAGTCCTAGAAAGATCTGATACATATCCTTTCCCTCAACGTATAGTTACCTAATAAAAAGCAGTAGATCAATTTGGGGAAGGCTGTAAGAAAGTATAAGTAACAGTATAAATTTTTGTTCTTGTATCCTGCCTCATGGGGACCTGGTTTTCTGTTTATTCAAGGAGTTTTGGTTCTGAAAACTTTTTCAAGTTCAGGATTGATGGAAGGACTGAGACTCATATTTTTATGATTCAATTAGGCTTTTGTCTCTTGACCGAGAATTTGTAAGCTTAATCAAATCAAGGGAGAATTTAGTAGGCTTCCTGTATTTTTCATCTCTATGAGCACCATAATTAACTAGACAACTCTACAGGACTGTATATGTCAGACTACTTGGATTGTAAAATTAACTCTGATGTCCACTATAGTAACTACAGCTACCTTGCCTTTCAAATAAGTGGAATCCAATTACTACCGTACCACTGCATTTATATTTTCAAATTGAGTGGCTGTAGTTCCCACTGCATGTTCTTGTCTACATAGTAGAGGAAACACGGAGCGCTACAAGGATGCTGAAGTTCCATTACCAAATTAATATTTTCAAGTATGTCGAAAGGTAAGTCTTTAGCTCCCCCTCCCCCCAGTGTGGGTGTGTCGGTTTAACACGAAGTATCCACTTTAACAATCCAATTTCCCTAAGCTTTTTAATCTTTTCCTCTATTTTAAACCATGAGAGATTGGGCATTTCCTTTTCACTTAAGTTGGGCCATCTTTTGATCCATGTTTGATCAATCACCCAACAAACTTGAAGGGCACCTTCTAACTCCCTGTGATGAAGGATAGTTGGAAGAAAGGTAGGCAGGGACGAGGGCACCTTCTAACTCCCTGTGATGAAGGATAGTTGGAAGAAAGGCAGGCAGGGACGAGGGGTCCCTGCCCTTAAGAGGAAACTGCTCTTAAAGGGATTTTACACCACCCTGGAAGGACCCTTTCATCCTTTCCCATGTGATAGATAGATTACAAAAATCTGATTGCATGGCAAGTGCGAGGAGGGTTAATCAGATTAACACTAACTGCCAACAGCCCATAAAAAACCCTAGACTTAGAAATTCCAGTGCAACCCTCTCTGGGCCCCTCCCTCTTTGGGAGCTTTGTATTATCACTCAATAAAACCTTGCTTTGCTGCCTACTACTCTGTCTCGTCTACATCTTAATTCTTTGAAGCAGCGTGGCCAAGAACCATGGGCACTAAAACATTAACACACCTGCACTGCAACATTAGCTGTAGAATCCCTGCTTAATAAGCCCATATAAATAAATTTAGCTTGATCAAATTTATGTTTCTTCCACTAGTATCCCTCACCCTTGTTAAATATCCCCACGACATATTTGACAGATATCTGCTTATATAAATTAGAAAACTCAAAAGTTCTTCTGGAGTGTAGTGTACCTCCTCATGGGTCACACTTGCATAACAACTTCAGGGACCTGCTGGGATTTAAGTCTAGCCATAGGTAATACCTGCCTCACTGGAGGCCATCAGTTTTTTTTCTCAGGAAATGCAGAGTTTATCCCATTACATGGAGGTTGAAACTCTGATACCACTGTGGATAGAGAGGCTGCTACCATGGGGCCTGGAAATGTCACTTCCACTTGGGTTAAGGAGACTACTTTTTTCCTGGGGCAAGGAGGCAGCTTTTGGCTGGGAAGAACATTTCCACTGGCAAAGGAGATTTATTACGGTTCTCGGACCCCCTCAACCCCTCAGATTCATCAGAGTAATCCCACATGTCTCCATCCGATTTATAGAATCTCAGTCTCTTGCTATCAATATTTTCCCTTTAATATTAGACAACTGTCCAGCTTGGGAGTTCAACTTGCATTGAAATTCAACCAATCACAGTTAATTTTCAGCAATTTCAGCATTTCCAGGAAATAAAGCCTTCCCTTAGGGTACACCTAGATCCTATTAAGTCAACAACTGAGCTGAGAATTAAAATACCTGAGCATATCTTTCTCTTTCACCACTTTGTTGACAGATATCAGGAAGAACTCAGCAACATCACTATATTCCTTACTTTGAAAAAAAATGTTCGAAATATACCAGGTGTTGTACGCAAGTGTTGAATCACTGTATTACACTTATCCTGTATGTTGACTAACTGGAATTTAAATAAGAACTTGAAAAAAATTACATAGAGTCACTTAGTTCCTTCTATTAGTGGTTGATTATGTGAATTGAATGCAGATATTTTTATAATAATTTTTATTGTGTTAGTCACCATACAGTACATCCCTAGATTTTGATGTAAAGTTCCATGATTCATTACTTGTGTATAACAGCCAGTGCTCCATGCAGTATGTGCCCTCCTTAATACCCAACACTGGCCTATCCCATTCCCCCACACCCCTCCCCTCTGAAGCCCTCAGTTTTTCCCAGGGTCTATAGTCTCTCATGGTTCATTCCCCCTTCCATTAACCCCCCCCCATTCTTCTTCCCTTTCTTCTCCTACCGAGCTTCCTACTTCTTATGTTCCATAAATGAGTGAAACCATATGATAATTGTCTTTCTCTGCTTGACTTATTTCACTCAGCATAATCTCCTCCAGTCCTGTCCATGTGGCTGCAAATGTTGGGTAATCGTTCTTTTTGATGGCTGAGTGATATTCCATTGTATATATGGACCACATCTTCTTAATCCAGTCATCTGTTGAAGGGCATCTGGTCTCCTTCCACGATTTAGCTATTTTGGACAATGCTGCTATGAACTTTGGGGTGCATATGGCCCTTCTCTTTACTACGTCTGTATCTTTGGGGTAAATACCCAGTAGTGCAATGGCTGGATCATAGGCTAGCTCAATTTTTAACTTTTTAAGGGACCTCCACACTGTTTTCCAAAGTGAATGCAGATATTTTATCTCTATGAACAGATCTCACCATTGTCTATGAGTGCTGTGTTTACTAATGGAAATAGAATTATTAGCATTTTATATCAAATCATATTAGACAGTCAATTTCAGAAACCACAGAATCAACCCAGAAATCTCATTCTTAAAATTGTGTTTCTCCAGAACCAGTCTCATTACCCAACTCTATGTTAGTGGGGAATTTCCAGAAAAACAAAACCAAGAAAAGAGATGACAAAGATGGATAGATGATAGACAGACAGATGATAAATAGGTAGATAAGTAGATATGGGGAGATTTATTACAGGAATTATATCAGGCAGTAATAGAGGCCAAAAAGTCCCACAATCTGCCATCTGAAACCTGGAGAACCAGTGACACAAAGAAACAGAAGAGGCCCCGTGAAGGATAGCTTTTTACTTGTTTCCCTGTTTCTATTCTTGCTAGAACTTGCAACCCGACCCTACACACACCTTATCATACAGAGAATGAATTCATCCAAGTAAAGGTCGAGGAGTTAATGACTTCTTTGGAGTCTTCCAGCATAATAGACAGCATCTAAGGAGTGAGTGGGTAGGTCATTATGTATGTCTTCCAGACCCCTGACTTACCAAGACCTCCGGCTCAAGGGTATAAGTGACTTATGGAGGACACCTAAAGACTCATCTTTGTTTTAACCAGTTCCTAGAAGCCTGAGAAGACATGTACACCAGACCACAATCCTCAGTAGAAACCCCTGACCCCAAACAAAGATGAAACTCACTCTCCTTTCCTTTCCAAGTCTTCCAGACACTCAGTATGTATCTGTATCATCTGTATTTGTATCTGTATCTCACTGTGTCTTCAATAAACTCTGCTCTTACTTCCTCTTGGTTAATGTTTGATTTCTGTCTTGTGTGAAGCCAAGAACCCTCTTGACTAGTGCTGTGGGATCTCCTCTGGGTCCTTGGGCCCAGCCAGCCTGTATTATCAGAAATGCCAGTGGTATAATTCACTCTATGCACAAAGGCCTGAGAAGAAAGGGAGTAGATGGTATTACTCCTAGTCCCAGTCATGAAGGATAGTTGGAAGAAGACAGGAAGGGACAAGGGGCCCCTTCCCTAAGAGGAAACTACCCTTAAAGGATTTTATACCACCATGGAAGGAACCCTCCACCCTTCCCCATGTGATAGATAGATAACAAAAACCTGATTGGATAGCAGGCACAGGGAGAGTTATTCAGATTAAAACAACCTGCTAACAAGCCCATAAAAACCTCTAGACTTAGAAATTCCAGGGGCAACCCTCTTGCATCCCCTCCCTCTTCCAGAGCTTTGTACTATCACTTTACTACTATCACTGAATAAACTTTGCTTTGCAGTGACTGGGTGGCTCAGTTAGTTAAGAGTCTGCCTTCAGCTCAGGTCATGATCCTAGGATCCTGGGATCGAGTCCTACATCAGGCTCCCTGCTTCTCTTCCTCTGCCACTCCCCCTGCTTGTGCTCTCTCACTCTCTGCCAAATAAATACATAAAATCTTTTTTTTTAATTAAAAAAATAGTGGGCTTTTGTTGCTCACCACTCTTTGTCTGGTCTATCTCTTCATTCTTCAAAGCGGTGTGACCAAGAACTGTGGGCACTAAAGGAAAATAAATCCTGTAACACCATGCCAAAGGCCTCAAAACCATGGGACTGCTAATGTACATCCCAGAATATAAAGCCCAAGATCCATGAGCAAAGATATCCTGGGCAGGAAATACAGGTGTCCCAGTTCTAGGAGAAGAGACAGAATTTATAAATTCTTAAATATTTTGTTCTATTGAAGCTTCTCTGTGGACTGGGTAATGCCTACCCACATTGGTAAGGGTGGATCTTTACTCAGTCTGCTGAATCAAATATTAATCCTCTCCAGAAACACCTCCTTACACATGCCCATAAATAATGGTTTACCAGCTATCTTGACTTATTTTAACCCTATCAATATAACCATGAAAAGCTCACCCCCACACCACCCATCCCAGGATGCCTGGGTGGCTCAGTCAGTTAAGCATCTGCTGCAGCTCAGGTTATGATCCCAGGGTCCCAGGATTGAGTCCCACATCAGGCTCCCTGCTCAGTGGGGAGCCTGCTTCTCCCCCTCCCTCTGTCACTCCCCCTGCTTGTGCTCTGTTTGTCTCTCTCTCTGTCAAATAAATAAATAAAAATCTTTAAAAAAAGCTCACCCCTTTCAACATTAACTATACTAAATAATCTTCAAATAAATAAAATAAAGAGGTCATAATTATTCCTAACATGAGCAGTGCCCTGTGTACAACCAAAAACACACTAACCCCTTCCCAAGGAGAGAAGGAAACATCCTTGAATAATGTTTACACTTCTCCTTAATACCCATAACACACAGAATGATATAAAACTGATGACACTTATTTACCATAATATCTAGTAAACACATTTCATGTTACTTTATATGGGCATAAAAAAGGATAGAAAACAAACACATAACACACATATGTACACACGTGTGCACACACATACACATTCATAATGATGGGTAGTTGGAAGAAAGACAGGTAGGGACAAGGCCCTGCCCCCCTCACCCTAAGAGAAAACCACCCTTAAAAGGATTTTACACCACCCTGGTAGGA
The DNA here is from genome assembly GCF_017311325.1 of Ursus maritimus. Lineage (NCBI taxonomy): Eukaryota > Metazoa > Chordata > Mammalia > Carnivora > Ursidae > Ursus > Ursus maritimus. The sequence continues at coordinate 4,351,137 of NW_024425230.1, forward strand.
GCCCTCCACACTTTCCCACGTGATAGATAGATGACAAAACCTGATTGGATGATAGGCGCATAGAGGGTTAATTAGATTAAAGCAGCCCACCAACAACCCCATAAAAACCTCTAGACTTAGAAACTCCAAGGGCAGCCCTCTTGGGTCCCCTCCCTCTTCAGGAGCTTTGTACTATGGCTCAATAAACTTTATTATTGCTCAATAAACTTTGCTTTGCTGCCCACCACTCTTCATCTGGTCTACCTCTTCCTTCTTTGAAGTGGCATGACCAAGAACCTTGGGCACCAAAGGAAAAGAAATCCTACAACAATAACAAATATGGAAAAAATGCCCATGACAATTACAGTCCTCATTTCTGTAACTGGTTACACAGTCATAGCTGGATTTATAAGTACTTTCCTCTATTACGAATTCTGTATTTCCTTTGACTCAGCAGCATCTCAGCTAATTCTGGTCCTTTAAAAAAAGGATTTTATTTATTTGTCAGAGAGAGAGAAAGAGAGAGAGTCCAAGCAGGGGAGCGGCAGGCAGAGGGAGGGGCAGGCAGAGGGAGTGGCAGGCAGAAGGAGAAGCAGGCTCCCTGCTGAGAAAGGAACCCACTGCGAGACTTGATCACAGAACCCTGGAATCATGACCTGAGCCAAAGGCAGATGCTTACCCAACTGAGTCACCCAGGCATCCCTAATTCTGGTCCTTTACCTGACCCAAATTTTTATTCCTAAAGCATCTGGACCATTACTAGTCCTGCTTGGATTATGTTATTAGTTTTACATTTACCTTAATGTTAGCTCTTGGTAATATTAAGAAAATGACTAAGTTATAGTCTGTATTCTAGACATATTCTTCCTCAGCTCCATTGTAGAGCAGTTGTTGAATTTTGCTTTGGTAATAACACAGATTGTTTGATTCATCAGACATTGGGCTCCTGAAATTTGCCCTAGACACATTTATCCATTGTAAAATCCTTAGCTAAGTCAGTTGAACAAAAGTCTTTCATCCTCTACATCTGATTATGGTCAATGTCTAATCATGTTTCTTATCCTTGACCATCTACCAGATGGTGTCTGATCAGCCTGGCCTATCTTCAGTAAGAATACTGTGAGTAGATTAGTCAAAAACCATTTTAACTTTGGTGTTTCCTCTTAGTAATTTTTCTTTTTTTTATAATAAATTTTTTTATTATATTATGTTAGTCACCATACAGTACATCCCTGGTTTTTGATGTAAAGTTTGAAGATTCATTAGTTGCGTATAACACCCAGTGCACCATGCAATACATGCCCTCCTTACTACCCATCACCAGCCTATCCCATCCCCCACCCCCCTCCCCTCTGAAGCCCTCAGTTTGTTTCTCAGAGTCCATAGTCTCTCATGCTTCATTCCACCTTCTGATTACTTCCCTTTCTTTTCCTACCGATCTTCCTAGTTCTGTTCCATAGATGAGAGAAACCATATGATAATTGTCTTTCTCTGCTTGACTTATTTCAGTTAGTATTATATCCTCCAGTGCCATCCATATTGCAGCAAATATTGAGAAATCATTCTTTTAGATAGCTGAGTAATATTCCATTGTATATATGGACCACATGAGGAAGAAATTGATTTTTTAAACAGACCAATTAATTATGAAGAGATTGAAACAGTGCTTAAAGACCTTCCAAAAAACAAAACGCTAGGGCCTGATGGATTCCCCGGGGAATTCTACCAAACATTCAAAGAAGAAATAATACCTATTCTTCTGAAGCTGTTTCAAAAAATAGAAACAGAAAGAAAACTACCAAAGACATTCTGTGAGGCCAATATTACCTTGATCCCCAAACCAGGAAAAGACCCCATCAAAAATCAGAATTACAGACCGATTTCCCTGATGAATATGGACACCAAAATTCTCAACAAGATCCATGCTAATAGGATCCAACAGTACATTAAAAGGATTATCCATCATGACTAAGTAGGATTCATCCCTGGGACACAAGGGTGGTTCAACATTCGCAAATCTATCGGTGTGATAGATTATATCAACAAGAAAAAAGCCAAAAATCATATGACCCTCTCAATAGATGCAGAAAAAGCATTTGACAAAATACAGCATCCTTTTCTGATTAAAACCCTTCAGAGTGTAGGAATAGAGGGTACATTCCTCAATCTTATAAAAACCATCTATGAAAAGCCTACAGGAAATATCATTCTCAATGGGGAAAAGCTGGAAACCTTTCCCTTAAAATCAGGAACACGACAAGGATGCCCACTCTCGCCATTACTATTCAACATAGTACTAGAAGTCTTTGCAACAGCAATCAGACAACAAAAAGGGACAAAAGTATCCAAATTGGCAAAGAAGAAGTCAAACTGTCTCTCTTTGCAGATGACATGATACTCTATATGGAAAACCCAAAATAATACACCCCCAAACTACTAGAAGCTATAGAGCAATTCAGTAATGTGGTGGGATACAAAAATCAATGCTCAGAAATCAGTTGCATTTCTACACACAAACAATGAGACTGAAGAAAGAGAAATTAGGGAATCCATCCCATTTACAATAGCACCAAAAATCATACGTTATCTCGGCATTAACTTAACCAGAGACATAAAGGATCTATATTCTAGAAACTACAAATCACTCTTGAAACACATTGAAGAAGACACAAAAAAAGATGGAAAAATATTCCATGCCCATGGATCAGAAGAATTAACATAGTTAAAATGTCCATGCTACCCAGAGCAATCTACACTTTCAATGCTATCCCGATCAAAATATCAATGACATTTTTCAAAGAACTGGAACAAACAGTCCTTAAATTTGTGTGGAACCAGAAAAAGCCACAAATCGCCAATGAAGTGTTGAAAGGGAATAACAAAGCTGGGGGCATCACAATGCTGGATTTCCTCTTAGTAATTTTTCATTCACTGACACCTACCAGGCGTCTTTGCTAAACATTGCCACTTGCTCCTGATGTATTTGGAATTGAGCCCAATTCTATGCTTAGGTCTCTTTTCCTCTATTGCAATAGTCCTGAATGATATGTTTTTATTACTTTAACTAATATCCAGCTCTGCATTTTTAAAAAACTATTATGTGATGAGACTCAGATATGGTCAGGTACATCTTCAGACCATAACTCTGTACTTTTGAAACCTTTGACTTCACTCTTATTTGATCAAGGATCCATTGGTGACTCTGATTCCTAAACATATTTGCTCCAGAAATGTCCCTTAAAGCTGGTAGGGAAAATTTTTGCTTCTAAAAATTCAGATTACAATCAGAAGCTATTTTAGAGTCCCAAAGAGAGGCAGTGTTAGAGTGCTAGGTTTCTCTGTTTGTAAGATTCTAAGTGAGAGTTCATAGTAAACATCTGTGTAAGAAATAGGTTAGAGTGCCAGGTTAAAAAAAAAAAACCCTAAATTAAAAGTCCCTAGTGTCTCTTTTCTTACTTAAAAGTATCAATAATTAAGAACATGGGGCTTTTCAGTGTACTGAAAACCCTCTTCTTGAAAGTTTGCTTAAAATATGCTTCACTAGTCCATAGTCTCTCATGCTTCATGAAACAAACTGAGGGCCTCAGAGGGGAGGGTGGTGGGGGAATGGGATAGGCTGGTGATGGGTAGTAAGGAGGGCACGTATTGCATGGTGCACTGGGTGTTATACGCAACTAATGAATCATCGAACTTTACATCGGAAACCGGGATGTACTGTATGGTGACTAACATAATATAATAAAAGAACATTAAAAAAATAAAGTAAAGTAAAATTAAATGATGCAAAAAAAATATTCTTCACTAACTCTGCTTCCATGCTTGTTACCATGATTTTATCAAGGATAATTTGGAACTTTAATGGCCTTTGAGTGAAATTTAACATCTACCTAAACTGACTTCTCTAAAACTGTTTTCTCCTTTTACCACTTTGAATCTTACCTCCAGTTTCCTTGAATTGTTCGATATATCCCTCTTTGGATTCCCCACCTTCACTGTCCCTCTCTTGAGCTTGCCAGACTTTTCCCTTCCCACTTTGGCCCCTCAGTTCCCTAACTCCACTTGAGCCTTAGGCCTCCTACCCTTCCTTGAGGGTTCTCAAAGGGCTAAAGACCCCCAAAGCAACCATCTGGGGCTGAAAAGAGATCAAAAGCTTATTTGGAACAGAACTGGTTGTTTTGTCCAATGTGATAGGTTTTGGAGATACCCAGACAGCAGTAAAATATCCTTTCAGTCACTGACCTTAAGTTGATCCCAGAGACTCCATCAGATTACATATCAGGGGAAAAGAACATCTTAAAGGTCTCCTCCATAATTATTAATAAACAAGTAGCCATACTTTGTGTCATGTCAGAACTATTTAGATAAAAATATAAAGTGAAGTTTGACTGTATCACTATGTTTTACTGATCCAAAATTTCAGAATTAAAGTTAAAGATCTCTGTACATTTATATACATTTATGTATGTATATATGCATGTGTGTTATGTATATGTGACATATTTCTACTTATGGATGGTATTACCAAATTACTTTATAAAATCCCATGAAGGAGCTCTAGTCACAAAAGCTTAAAGATAAATCAGAACTTCTTTAACTTAAGTATTGCTAAAAGCATATGAAATTTTATTTTGTTTTTTTGAGGAATAACTTTTTTTTATTATGTACAGTTAGCCAACATATAGTACATCATTAGTTTTTGATGTACAGTTCAATGATTCATTAATTGTGTATAACACTCAGTGCTCATCATGACACATGCTCTCCTTGATACCCATCACCTGGCTACCCCATTCCACCACCACCCTCTCTTCTGTAACTCTCAGTTTGTTTCCCAGAGTTCAGAGTCTCTCATTGTTTGTCTATCTCTATGATTTGAGGACCATAGGGAAAGGGAGGGAAACCGAATGGGAAGAAATCAGAGAAGTATAGGACATTTTAAAACAAATTTTTTTTAAGTTTCTATGATCCTCTCAATTGATGCAGAAAAAAAATTGACAAAATAAAACATCCTTTTCTAATTAAAACTCTTCAGAGTTAGGGATAGAGGGAACATATCTCAATACCATAAAAGCCATCTATGAAAAGCCTACAATGAATATCATTCTTTCAGGAACATGACAGGGATACCCACTCTCACCATCAACATAGCACTAGAAGTCCTAGCCTCAGCAATCAGACAACAAAAATAAAAGGCTTTTAAATTGTCAAAAAAAAGTCAAACTCTCTCTTAACAGATGACATGACTTTATGTGGAAAACCCAAAAGAGTCCACCCCAAAATTACTAGAACTCATAAAGCAGTTCAGCAACATGGCAGGATAAAAAAATCAATGCACAGAAATCAGTTGCATTTCTATACACTAGCAATGTGACTGAAGAAAGAGAAATTAAGGAATCAATTCCATTTAAAATAGCACCAAAAACATAAGATATCTACGAATAAACCTAACCAAAGAAGTAAAGGATCTACACTCTAGAAACTACAGAACACTTATGAAGGAAAATGAGGAAGACACAAAGAGATGGAAAAACATCACATGCTCATGGGTTGGGAGAATAAACATTGTTAAATTGTCTATGCTGCCCTGAGCAATCTACACTTTCAATGCCATCCCTATCAAAATTCCAGTGGCACTTTTCGCAGAGCTGGAACAAAAACAAACTTAAAATTTTATATAGAACCAGAAAAGACCCCGAATCACCAGAGGAATGTTGAAAAATAGAAATAAAGCTGGGGGCATCGCACTGCCTGAATTCAGGCTATGTAACAAAGCTTTGATCAAGACAGTATGGTATTGGCACAAAAACAGACACATAGATCAATGGAACAGAATAGAGAGCCCAGATATGGACCCTCAACTATGGTTAATTAATCTTTGACAAGTCAGGAAAAAAATGTCCAATGGAAAAAAGAGTCTCTTCAATAAAAGGTGCTGGGAAAATTGAACAGCCACATGGAGAAGAATGAAACTGGACCATTCTCTCACACCATACTCAACGATAAACTCAAAATGGATGAAAGACCTCAATGTGAAACAGGAATCACATCAAATTCCTAGAAGAGAACACAGGCAGTAACTTCTTCGACATTGGCCTCAGCAACTTTCTTCAAGACACATTTCCAGGAGTGGGTTAAGATGGCGGAGGAGTAGGGGACCCCTTTTTCAGCTGGTCCCCTAAGTCGAGTTGGATAGGTACCAGACCAGCCTGAACATCCATGGAATCAGCCTGAGGTGCAGGAAGATACATCTGGATCTCTACAAATGAACATCTCCAGGGCTGAGTATTGAGGTACGAAGCGGGGAGCCATGAAACCGCGCACAGATATCAGAAGATAAACAGAAGGGGGAGGGAGCCGCTGCGTTCGGGTGCCAGGAAGCGTTAGCCACCTGCACGGGGGAGAGGACGGACTCTAGGATGGCATTCTCAAGAAAACAGACTGTGACTGTGAGCTGGGAGCATGCTACCAGACTTCTCAAGGAACTCCGGTGTGCTCACTGGATCCAGACTGAGACCGGGAGCTCTGAGAGTGCAGGGGGGGGGGGGCTGGCAGCTGGTGGTGTTAGAAACACAAAGGACAGAGACATGCCAGCCCTGGAAGTGAGGGCTGGGATGCTGGGTGTGGGGCGAACATCCTTGGATGCTGCAGGATTGAGCAGCACCAACAGAAACAGAGTTAAAGTGGCCAGATCATGAGTGGAGAACAGCCTGCGATCCCCTCTGTTCTGTGACAGAGGCTGAGATTCGGCCACTGCTGCTCCTTCTCTCAGAAAAGGCACAGCAAACTGCCAGAGAAAGCCGCCAGAGAACAAAAGCCTGGAAACACCGGCTCACAGGGTGCCCATCCCCATCACCCCTTGCATGAGGCACGGAGACCCTACCCAAACAGGGTTGCCTGAGTATTGGCATGGCAGGCCCCTGCCCCAGAAGGGAGGCTGAAAAATCAAGAAGCTCACATCCCTAAGATCCCTATAAAACAAGGGCACACAGCCTGGGTCCTGGTCAATAATTTGGGCTCTGTACAACCCCACAACTTCTCCTCATCAGAATGACGAGAAGGAGAAATTCCCCCCAGCAAAGAAAAGACAATGAGTCTGTGGCCTCTGCCACTGAACTAATGGGTATGGATGTAACCAAATGATCAGAAATGGAATTCAGAGTAACAATGGTCAAGATGATGTGTAGACTTGAAAGAAGTATTAACGAAAATGTTAATGAGAATATAGAATCTCTAAGGGCAGAAATGAGAGTGAATCTGGCAGAAATTAAAAATTCTATGAGCCAAATGCAGGCAAAACTAGAGGCTCTGACAGCCAGGGCGAATGAGGCAGAAGAACTAATTGGCAAATTGGAGGAAGGGTTAGTAGAAGAGAAATCTAAAATAGAAACTTGGCTCAAAAAAATGCAATCTGAAGAATGTAGGTTACGGGAGATTACTGACTCAATGAAACGTTCCAATGTCAGAATCATCGGCATCCCCGAGGGGGTGGAGAAAAACAGAGGTCTAGAAGAGATATTTGAACAAATTGTAGCTGAAAACTTCCCTAATCTAGCAAGGGAAACAAACATACATGTCCAAGAGGCAGAGAGGACCCCTTCCAAGCTCAACCACGACAAACCTATGCCACGTCACGTCACAGTGCAATTCACAAATATTAGATCCAAGGATACAGTATTGAAAGCGGCCAGGGCAAAGAAATTTCTCACGTACCAAGGCAAAGGTATCAGAATTACATCAGACCTGTCTACACAGATCTGGAATGAGAGAAAGGGTTGGGGGGGCATTTTTAAAACTCTTTCAGAGAAAAACATGCAGCCAAGGATCCTTTATCCAGCAAGGCTGTCATTCAGAATA
>NW_024425230.1:4359523-4372596 GCF_017311325.1 Ursus maritimus
ACAAATTAGAAGCTGAAAACTTCCCTAATCTAGCAAGGGAAACAAACATACATGTCCAAGAGGCAGAAGGACCCCTTCCAAGCTCAACGACAAACCTATGCCACGTCACGTCACAGTGCAATCACAAATATTAGATCAAGGATACAGTATTGAAAGCGGCCAGGGCAAAAAGAAATTTCTCACGTATCCAAGGCAAGGAGTATCAGAATTACATCAGACCTGTCTACACAGATCTGGAACGAGAGAAGAAAAGGGTTGGGGGGGCATTTTTAAAACTCTTTCAGAAGAAAAGCATGCAGCCAAGGATCCTTTATCCAGCAAGGCTGTCATTCAGAATTGAGGGAGAGCAAAGACCTCCAGAATCGGCCAGCATTACCAATTTTGTAACCACAAAAACCAGCCCTATAGGAGATATTATGGGGGGTTCTATAAAGGTAAAAGGCCCCAAGAGTGATACAGAACCAGAAAGTCACAAACAATACAAACAAAGACTTACTGGCAACAAAAGACAATCCTAAGGGGGAAATACATAGCCATCCAAGCCTCACTCAAATGAATAGAAAATCTAAAATGCAGTTTTTATATTCTCACCTCAAGAAGCTGGAACAGCAACAGAGGGACAAGCCTAATCCACGCACGAGGAAGCAGTTGACCAAGATGAGAGCAGAAATCAATGAATTAGAAACCAGGAGTACAGTAGAGTAGATCAACAGAACTAGAAGCTGGTTCTTTGAGAGAATCAATAAAATTGACAGACCATTGGCAAGACTTATCCAAAAGAATAGAGAAAGGACCCAAATTAATAAAATTATGAATGAAAAAGGAGAGGTCACAACCAACACCAATGAAATTGGAAGGATTATTAGAAACTTTTATCAACAGCTTTATGCCAATAAATTAAGCAATCTGGAAGATATGGAGGCCTTCCTGGAAATCCATAAACTACCAAGACTGAAAGAGGAAGAAATTGATTTTTTAAACAGGCCAATTAACTATGAAGAGATTGAGTCAGTGATAAACAATCTTTCAAAAAATAAAACTCCAGGCCCAGGTGGTTTTCCTGGGGAATTCTACCAAACATTCAAAGAAGAAATAATACATATTCTTCTAAAGCTATTTCAAAAAATAGAAACAGAAGGAAAGCTACCAAAATAATTCTATGATGCCAGTATTACCTTGATCCCCAAACCAGGCAAAGACCCCAACAAAAGGATAATTACAGACTGATTTCCCTAATGAATATGGACGCCAACCCTCAACAAGATCCTGGCAAATAGAATCCAACAGTACATTAAAAGGATTATCCATCATGACCAAGTGGGATTCATCTCTGGGATGCACGGGTGGTAGAACATTCGCAAATCTATCAGTGTCTTAGATTTTATTCAGAAGCAAAAACTCAGAAATCATATGATTCTCTCAATAGATGCAGAAAAAGCATTTGCAGAAGATAGATACATGAGAAAGATGATAAGTCATGGCAGGACAACACATAAGGATTGAACCAGAGCTGCCAGCACACTAGGTGTATTTTTATTTTATAAAGGTGGTAATCACACTTTAACCTTTGCACCAGGTGGGCGCGTAAGTTGGTTGATCTCGGTGGGAAACGTTTTTCTCGTATGCCTGACGGCTAAATGCCTCCACAGAAAGTTGTTTAGGGAAGTTGACAAAGCCAGCAACACAATTCTCACTGTTTCACCTTAAAGAGAACAACTGCTGTGGTGGATGCTTGATTTACCTTCTCTCCATGTGTATCATACTGGTTCATTACGCGTATTTATTAAGTGCCTTAGAATGGACTTAGATGGTAGAAAATAGTAGCCAGCTTTCAACTCACTGGGTAAGGTTTTAGTGTATTAGAGTGTAGGGAAATACAAATCAAATTCATGTGGAGACTTAAATGGGGAAATTTAGATCCAAAAGTGGTATTTACTGGACATATTTTTAAGTGTGGTAAAGGGTAAATTGTATTCTGTCCCTCCTGAAAACCAAGAAGAGGCAATAGTATTTTTAGTGGACATTCTTGGATTTTAAGCAAATATAGTCCTCATTTGGTGTGTTCATCCCATTTTTCACCAGCTGAATTAGAAAGCTAACATTTTCATTGTCTGAATAGTGTGTTAGCTGCAGTAGCTCCAAATGGCTATGGTTAAGTTCTGCCAGTTAGTCTTAGGAATCACAGATTTAATACTTCCTGAAGTCACTGAAGTCTATAGGGATATTTTGAGGCTTTGCAGTTCTGCTAAATGAACGTTGAGTACAGTGTATAATCATTTAGGAACAAGGTGCGCTAATAACTCTATAAATTTTCCTTTTGAAAAACAAAAATGAAACAAAACAAACTCTTTCTCCTCTCAATAAGCTTGGCTTACTAATCATTGAGTGCTTTTCCATAGGAGACTAAATCACCATATGACTAGAGCCGCCTGTCATGAAATGAGTTAACAACAACTTTAAAGTTGGTACACAGAAAAATACTTACACCGGAAATAAAGTGGCAGATATAGATTGGCCCTGATTAGCTATAGCGGTAGTTACATGAAGAAGCAGCCCAGCTGTCACTTTGTTCATATTCCCTTATACTTTTCCCTTCTACTCATGTCAAACAATTCTATCCCAAAATGTGGAGTTCTTGCCAAATAGTGGACAGAGCAAAACATGTGGATCCATTTTATAGATAGTTCTTGGCAATCATGAGATTATCACCGATGGAGAGCTGCAGTCCTGCAGATCCTCTCTAGGACATCTAAGACAGTGGATTAAGGAAATCATCCCAGCGGCTTGTGGAAGCTTAGCAGTGAACTGGTTGTTTATATTATTTGAAAGAGAATGGCCTAAAGTGTGATTCCATAACAGTTTTAGGCCGGGGAATCAATTGCTTGGCTTGATATTTAGGACTAAAAAGAATTACCATTGGGAAGAGATTGATGACTAATTAAACTCCATGGAAAGACATTTGCTGCGTGAATATGGACATCTCTGCAGAGAAAACTTCAAGGATTATTTAGTCCATGTGAATTCTTTTCCAAGTGTTGACTCCAGCAGTGAAGGATTTTAATCAAGGTATATAAGGGAACAGTCTCATGGGATACCAAAAGCCTCTTTCTGCTATGGTGACCAGCCACAGCCACAGCAGCAGCACTGTTGATTCATCGATTTGGGAGGCTATGCGCACAGACAGGTTAGCTTATGGTAAGGAGCATGGCATGAAGCGACACGGAGGGATCGCCCCAATGAGTTGCACCCGGTGATTTGCTGGCAACACCAAAAGCAATAACAATTCAATCACTATGGAGTATCCATACATATCACCCTAGTGAATAGTAGTGCAATAGCCGGAAAAGGTCACGATAGTATGCACAACATCATGGAAGGGCTTCAGAGATTGTGTCAATATGTAATATGAGCATGGCCTTATTCTTTTTTTTTTTTAATGTATTTTTATTACATTATGTTAGTCACCACAGTACATCCCTGGTTTCTTGACATGTAAAGTCGTGATTTCATTAGTTGCATATAACACCCAGTGCAATTCATGCAACACACGCCCTCCCACACCATCACTCACTTATCCATTTCTCACCCCTCCCCTCTGAAGCCCTCAGCTTGTTTCCCGTAGAGTCCATAGTCTCTCATGCTTCATTCAAGGGTCTATTCTTAAACATGTTTCTAGGGACCTTGCATGCTGGCTGTTTGTAGTTAAGTAACTCCAGGTTTCAGCAGTGTTCTGCTTCCAAACAGTTGGGCGTCTTAATTGTTGGATACAAAGAGAGGGGTTTCTGCTGTAGGCAGGCTGGGCATCTTTGACTTCTATTCTGATGACACACTTGAAGCCCAAGTCACAAAACATAGTTTTCCTGGCTATACCTTATTTGGGTGTTTTGCCAGGTGGCTGCTAATTCTTCATCCTGATAGGTTGTTCTCAAATGGCTCCATCAAACAGTGAGCCTATGGTGGCAGGGAGCGAGGCTGTGCGCGTTTATTAATACGACGTCACCAAGATTGAGTGCCTTATCATCCATAAATGGATAGCAACACTGAGTCCCTCATATGGCAGGCCACTACTTGTGGGCTTAGACAGGTTATCTGTAGCAGGTTAACTACATTGGAGAGTGTTTCCACTATGAAAGTGGTAGAATTTTATCCTTATTGGAATAGAGAATGATTCTGGGTATATTAAACATTTGACTCATGCTGGTAATCCGGCCTATAGAATGAATCAAAACGGAATTCTCACTTCGGTTGGTAGTTTCGAAAGAACAGGTATGAACTTCAAACATTAAGTAAAATTCAACTGTGTGCTGTCTGGTCCTGGGCTTTTGTTTGTTGGGAGTTTTTTACTATTGATTTAATTTTATTGGGTTGAGCTGTCTAAATTTCTTACTTTGCTCAGTTTGTAGGCTTGGTATTTTTCTAGAAAATGTATCTATTTCTTCTAGGGTTATCCAACTTGCTGGCATATGTAATTTTTAAAATATTCTCCTTATAATTGCTTTATAGTTCTGTGCAGTTGTTACCACTCTTTTATTTTGATCTTTGTTTATTTGAGGTCTCTTTTTTTTTTCTTTTGATGAGTCTGGCTAAAGGATTTCTACCAATTTTGTTGATATTTTCAAAGAATCAGCTTCTCTCTTTAGCTTATTATAAGTTCCATTTGGCTCTTTGAAGGTTCTGTTTCATTTATTTCTGCTCTAATCTTCATTATTCTTCCTTCTGCACTGCAAGGGATTGTGTTTGTTCTCCTTTCTTTTCATCCCTAGTAAGGTTAGGTTGCTTATTTGAGATTATTCTGCCTTTAGGTGTAGTTCCCTATTACTATAAAATTCTTTCATAGAAGCACTTTTCTTTTTGGCTGCATCCCAAAGATTCTGGATCATTGTGTTTTCATTTTACATTGTCATCATATAATTTTTTATTTCCTTTTTGATTTCTTGGTTGACCCATTATTGTTTAGTAGAGTTATGTAACCCCATGCATTTTGCAATCTCTTCCGCATCTTGTCTCTGTGCTGATTCTCAGTTTCACACTGTTGTGGTCTGGAAAATATTTACTGGTAGACTTCCGCCGTTTTTCGTTTTTCTTTTGTTTTTTTTTTTTTAATTCCATTGAGACTGCCTTTGTGGCCTAATTTGTGATCTATCTCTGAGAATGTTCCTTGTGCACATGAAAAGAATGTATACTCTGCTGTTTCAGAAATGGAATGTTCGGAAGATATTAGTTAACCCCGGGTCCAACACATCATTCAAAGCCACTTTTTCCTTTCGATTTATGTTTAGATGATGTCCATTGATGTAAGTGGGTTAAAGTCTCCTACTAGTATTGTGTTACTACTGATTCCTCATCACTTGTTATTAACTGCTTTGTATGTATTTGGGTGTTTCATGATGGGTGCATAAATATTTACAATTGCTATAACCCTTGGTTGGACTTGGAGCCTCTTTTATGAGTATAGTTTCCATTCTTTAGTTCCCTTTTGTTATGATCTTTGTTTTAAAGGCTATTTTGTCTGATATAAGATTTATTATCTTTCCTTCCTTCCTTCCTTCCTCCCTCCCTTCTCCCTCCCTCTCTCTCCCTCCCTCCCCCTCTCTCTCTCTCCCCCTTTCTTTTTCTCTCTCTCCCTTTCTCCTTCTTCTTTCTCTTTCTCTTCTCTCTTCTTCTCTCCTCCTCTCCTTCCTTTCCTTTCCTTCTTTCCCCTTCCTTTTCCTTTCCTTTCCTTTCCTTTCCTCTCCCTTTCCTTTTCTCCTCTCCTCTCCTCCTCTTCTCTTTTTCTTTTTTTCTTCTCTTCTTTTTTTCTTTCTTCTCTGTCCTGGTTTTCTTTCTTTGACATCCACGCATGAGATATTTCACTATTCCCTTATTTAATTCAGCGGTGTCCTAGCCTGAGTCTCGTGCTATACAGGATGTGTCCTTGTTTTTTTTTTTTTTTTTTTCCCCCACATATTTCATCACCCTATGTCTTTTAATTGAGTATTTGGTTCATTTATGTCCAAAGCAATTATTGATAGATACGTATTTGGTGTCATTTTTATTACTTGTTTTGTGATTACTTTATAGTTTTTCTATGATCCTTTCTTCTCTTGCTCTCTCTTTTCATGGTTTGTTAGCTTTCTTTAGTGATATACTTGATTTATTTTCTTATTCCTTGCCTATCTATAGCTGCTTTTGTAAAAGATTTTATTTATTTATCTCGACAGAGATAGAGACAGCCAGCGAGAGGGAACACAAACAGTGGGAGTGGAGAGGAAGAAGCAGGCTCATAGTGGGGAGAGCCTGATGTGGGCTCGATCCCAGAACGCCAGGATCACGCCTGAGCCGAAGGCACGCTTAACCGCTTGTGCCACCCAGGGCGCCTCTATAGCTGCTTTTTGGTTTGTGGTTGACATACAGTTTGTGTTATGGTAACATTTTCTGTATATAGCAGTCTCTATTATGTTGATGATTGCTTAAGTTTGAACCCATTCTTTACTCCTCTTTCCCCAATGTTTTATGTATATGGTGTCATACTTTTACATCTTTTATTTTGTGAGTCCCTTGATCACATTTATGATACATTATTTTTATTGATTTTGTGCTTCCTACTTTTCTACCTTTACTATGGTTTATCCTTTGCACTCAAAGAGTGATCTTGAAAATTTCTTTTGTAGGATTGGCTTTAGTGGTCAAGAATTCCTTTTAACTTTTGTTTATCTCTCCTTCTATTTTGAAATGATAACCTTGCTGAACAGGGTATTCTTGGCTGGTTTTTTTTTTTTTTTTCCTTTCAGCACTTTGAGTATATCATACTCATTTCTGGCTTCACAAAACTCTTGCATAAAGAATCTGCTTATGGGCTCAATGTAACTCATTTTCTCTCTTGCTACTTTTATCTTTTTAGATTTTATTTTATTTATTTGAGAGAGAGAGAGCACAAAGGGAGAGGAGTAGGAGAGGAAGAGAGGGAATCTTGGCAGACTCCTGATAAGCATGGAGCTCCATCCCATGACCCTGAGATCATGACCTGAGCTGGAATCGAGAGCTGGATGCCTAATCAACTGAACCGAATTGAGGTGACCCTCTTGCCACATTTAAAATTATTCTCTATCACTATTTTTTTCCATTTTAATTACTACATGTTTAGTGTGCATGCCCTTGGTTTGATTTGTTAGAGGGTCTCTGTGGCTTCTGGATCTGTATTTCCATTTCTTTCCCACTATTTAGGAAATTTTTAGCTGTTATTTCTTCAAATAAATTATCTAACCCATTTTCTCTCTCTCTGTTCTCCTTCTGATCCCTACAGCTGCAAATGTTATGTTTGATGGTATTGCTGAGTTCTCTCTAAGTCTATTCTAATTTTACATATTTTTTCACTTGCTCAGCTTGATTATCATTTCCATTATTGTCCTCTAGGTTCCTGATTCTCTTTGCTTCCTCTAGTCTACTAGTTATTCCATGTAGTGAATTTTTAATTTCATTTATTGTGTTTTCCATATCTGATTGGTTCTTTTTTTATCTTTGTTAAAGGTGTCACTTCATGTCCTTCAATTTCTCCTCATGTCCAGTGTATATATTTATGACTATTGCTTCAAATTCTCTATCAGGCATATTACTTATCTCTGTTTCGCTTAGGTCTCTTGCTGTGCCTTTGTCCTGTTCTTCTTCTTTTTGGGACATATTCCTCTGTCTCCTAATTTTCTGTCTGGCTCTCTGTGCCTGTTTCTCTTTGTTAAGAAAGTCAGCCATGTCTCCCGCTCTCTTGAAAAGTGCCTTTATGAAGAAGAATTCCTGTAGTGTCCTGCAGTACAATGTGCCTTGTTTACCAGATCCTGGTGCTTAAGGAGTCTTTTATTTAATTTAAATTTTAGTTAGTTAACAATGGAGTAAATATTGTCTCTGAGTAGAATTCAGTGATCTCCCACTTCTTTTCATGCAAATATTCAAGTACCAGCAAACAGTTTCAGTTGTTCTTTCATTACACCATCACCCATCTAGCCCAGCTCCCACCCACTTTCCCTCCATCAACCCTCAGTTTGCCTCTATTGTTATGAGCCCTTATGTTGTTTCCCCTCTTTTTTTCCCCTTAAAGGGTGTGCGTTCCTATGTGTGTTTCATGTGCCCCGCTTTGTGGCTGAGCTGAGCTGTTTTCCTTTGTCAGTTATTTGTGTGGCTCTCTTTGCCTGTTGTAAAGCCAAGGTTTGGTCTTTGTGCTATTAGTGGGCTAGTCTGGGGCCCAGGCTTGAGTGAGTCAGATCAGCCATTTGCCAGAAATGCAGTAGCATCAGATTATAAGGCATTTTCCCTATATTGTCCCCTTAGGAAACATTCACAGTGGGCTGGGCTTGTAGCTAACCAGTTGTCTGACCCCAAGCCCACCGCTAGCTCCACAAGCCTGATTGAAGTGTGTGTGTGGCTACTTTCCCTTAGCAGGAATAACTTTGAAGTGCTGCTTCCCTGTGGTAGGGGGTGTGTTTGCATACTGCTCCACTTGTGGTAGTGCTTTGATAGGCTCTGGCCTAAAGTGAATTGGAAGCCGATGGATCTACAAAGCATGTGGTGACAGGAGATAGGTGCCAGCAAGGTTTGCACATAGGTCTTCTGAGGGAGAGGACCTGCAGCACCTTGACTGAGGATGGGTAGGGCAGATCTGTTGTGCCACGGGATGGGGAGCAGGAAGCATGATGTTAGCAAGTTACGTTAGCAAATGTAGGTGCTGTGCTGTTTCCCGCCAGTGGCTGTGTAAAAGCTAATACTGGGGTGGGAGGGAAATGGTCCCTGCCGTTCCCTTTGTTCCTGGAGGGGTCTCCTAAGGAATTTGTCCTTCCTGACATGCTCTGAGATTAGTAAAAAAAAAAACTTTTCCTCCTATATTCTCCAAGTGTTTTTCTGGCAAGTTTCTGCCAAGCTTCTATGCTGTATCTCTGTAGGGTATTTGTTGTGTATGCCTTAAGTGTGTGGACTGAGTTTCTCTTTCACACTCCTGGGTGTCCCAGAGCATAGACTGCTGATTTTTAAAATTCTAGATTTTACATTCCTCTATTGTAAGAACTCACAAAATTCAGCCCATCTGGTTTTCAAAGCCAAATGTTATAGGAGTTTACTTGTTCTTCCCTTAAAGTTGTTCTGTGATGTGATTGTCTGATTGTGACCCTCTCTTCACCTGTGGGTCCCTCCCTCCTTCCTCTGGACAGTCCTTGGGTCCAATTAGGCCCTTCCGACTCCTTCCTTCAATGTGGCCTCTTCTCTTACATTTTGTTGTGGGAGCTTTCTGTGAGCTTTCAAATCCACTTTCTGGTTATTTACACTAATGTGAGTGTTATTTAGTTGAAACTGTCGCTCATGTGAGCTTAGAGCCCTCTTACTTCCTTCCATTATCCCTAGGTGTTCCCTTATATCTACTCATTTTTTTACATCATCACAATTCATTTTTATTGTACATTTTATTCTTAAGATGGATTAATAGTTTTATGATCCTAAACATCTAGTGAGATAATTTAGGCTTAAATTTGACTAGTAAAACTACATAGAAAATTTTTGTGTCTGCATTATATTTGATGCTGACAACTCTAAAGGTACGCCTTCTTATTTCAACAACAATTTTAAAATCTAGTTTTATTTACCAAAGATTATTCCAGGTCATAGGAACTTTATGGATTGATTGATTTTTTATTGGCTTTTATTATGTTCAGTTGCCGGACATATAGTACATCATTAGTTTCTTTGATGTAGTATTCAATGATTCATTAGTTTTGTATGTAAAATCCAGTGATCAAAACATGCCTCCTTATTAACCATCTGGCTACCCTATTCCCCCACCCTCCTCCCTCTTCTGAAACTCTTTTCAGTTTGTTTCCCGAGTTCAGAGTCTTTCATGGTTTGTCTCTCTCAGTGATTTTTTTCCCCCTTCAGTTTCCTTCTTCCCTTTCCTGTATGGTCCTCTTGTGCTATTCCTTATGTTCCACATATGAGTGAAAACATATGATAATTGTCTTTCTTTGCTTTCTTTATTTCACTTAGCATAACCTCCAGTTTCCATCTATGTCCATGAAATGGTGGGTATTCACCCTTGCCAGATGGCTAATATTCCGCTCTGTATATACCACATCTTCTCCTTATCCATTCATCCAAGTGAAGTGGCACCAGCCTTTCCACAGTTTGACTATTGTGGACCTTGGTTGTTGAACATTTGGGTATGTGCCCCTCATTCTCACTATAGCTGTATCTTAAGGGTAAATACCTACTAGTGCAATTGCTGGGTCATAGGGTAATCTTATTTTTAACATCTTGAGGAAATTCATACTGTTTTCCAGAGTGGTTAAAATTATATTGCATTCCCACCAACAGAATAAGAGGGTTCCCCTTTCTCCACAACCTCTCCAAATTTTTTTCTTTTTTTTTTGTTTGTTTCCTCGCCTGTTCATTTTTTGTCATTCTAACTGGTGTAAGGTGGTATCTCAATGTGGTTTTGATTTGAATTTCCTGATGCCTAATGTTGTTAAACATTTTTTCATGTGTCTGTTGCCCAATAGTAATGCCTTCTTTGAAAAAGTGTTCATGTCTTCTGCCCATTTTTTGACTTACTATTTGTTTTGGCTGTTGAGCTCGAGAAGTTCTTTTGGAAATGTGTCTTTCTTTTTTTTTTCGCAATGTTTTTTTATGACATTATGTTAGTCACCATACAGTTATCCCTGGTTTCTGATTTTAAGGGCCCACTGATTCATTAGTTGCTTATAACACCAGTGCAATTCATGTAATGCCCTCCTTACTACCCAATCAAGAGTCTATCCCATTACCCCACCCCCTCCCCTCTGAAGCCCCAGTTTGTTTCTCAGAGTCCATAGTCTCCCATGCCTACTCCCTTTTTTGATTACCCCTTTCTTTATCCCTTTCTTCCCCTACCTATTCTAGTTCTTATTTTCCAGATGAGAGTAGAACAGATAATTGTCTTTCTCTGCCTGACTCTATTTCACTTAGCATTATCTCCTCCAGTGCCGCTCCATGTTGCAGCAAATGTTGAGAACTCGTTCTTTCTGATATTGAGTATTCCATTGTATATATGGACCACAGCTTCTAATCCAGTCATCTGTTGAAGGCCACCTCGGTGTCTCTTCCACGATTTAGCTATTGTGGATAATGGTGCTATGAACATTGGGGTATATGGCCTTCCTCTCTACCACGCTCATCTTTAAAAACACACCAGTACTGAAATGGCTGGGTCATAGTAGCTCAATTTTTAACCTTTTGAGGGACCTCCATCATCTGGTGCTTCAGAGTGGCTGCACCAACCTGCATTCCCACCAACAATGTAGGAGAGATCCCCTTTCTCCATCCTCTCCAGCAACGCTGCTTCCTGCCTTGTTGATTTTGCCATTTCAACTGGCATGCCTGGTATCTTAGTGTGGTTTTTTTTTTATTTGAATTTCCTGATACAATGCCAAACATTTTGAACATTTTTTTCAAAGTGTTCAAAGGGCCATTGGTACATCCTTATTGGAAAAGCGGTTCGTTCACATCTTCTGCCCATTTTATGATTTTGTTTGGTGTTTCTTCATACGAGCTTGATAGCCTCTTGTGGATCTTTGATGCACAAAAATTTATTCAGTGTGTCATTTGCAAATATCTTCTCCCATTCTGTGGGCTGCCTCTTTAGTTTTTTGATTGTTTCCTTGGCTATGCAGAAGCTAAGTCCCACACAAGTTCATTTTATCTTTGTTTCTCTTGCCTTTGGAGATGTGTCATGAAAAGGTTGCTTTGGCCGGTTTGGTATGTTGCTGCCTATGCTCTTCTCAGGATTTTGATGGATTCCTGTCTCACATCGAGGTCTTTCATCCATTTGGAGTTTATCTTTGTGTATGGTGTGAGAGAGTGGTCAAGTTTCATTCTTTTGCGTATAGGTAACCAAATTTTCCCAGCACCATTTATTGAAGAGACTGTCTTTTCTTCCACTTGATGTTATTTCCTGCTTCATCAAAGATTAGTTGCCCAAAGAGCTGAGTGTCCATTTCTGGGTTCTTTTCCTATTCCATTGGTCTATGTGTCTTTGTTTTTATGCCAGTACCATGCTGTCTTTGTGATCACAGCTTTGTACTACAGCTCGAATCGGCACAGATGCCCCAGCTTTGCTTTTCCTTTTCAGTTCCTTGAGATCCGGGCTTTTTCCATACAAATTTAAGGACTATCTGTTTCAGTTCCTTGAAAATGTCATCAGCATTTTGAATGGAATAGCATTGAAAGTGTAGATTGCTCGGTAGCATGGACATTTTAACTATGTTAATTCTTTCCAATCCATGAGAGCATGGAATATTTTTTCTCCATCTTTTTGTGTTTCCTCAATGTCTTTCAAGAGTGATTTATAGTTTCTAGAATATAGATCTTTACATCTCTGGTTAATTCCAAGGTAACGATGGTTTTTAAAGTTATTGTAAAGTGGGGATGCCTTACTTTTCTTCAGTCTCACTATTATTCATGTATATAGAAATGCAACTGATTTCTGAGCATTGATTTTGTATGCCACCACATTACTGAATTGCTCTATAACTTGTAATAGTTTTGGAGGGACTTTTTGGTTTTCCATATAGAGTATCATGTCATCTGCAAAGAGAGGCATTTTGACTTCTTCTTGCCGAGATTTGGATACCTTTTATCCCTTTTTGTTGTTGATTTGTTGCTGTAAAAGGACTTCTAGTACTATGTTGAATAATAGTGGCGAGAGGGCATCCTTGTCGTGTTCTTGATCTATGGAAAGGTTTCCAGCTTTACCCGTTGAGTAGTCAATATTTGCTGTAGGCTTGGGGCTGCGCCCAAGTGGCACAGCGGTTAAGATCTGCCTTCTCGGCTCAGGGCTATGCATCCCAGCTGCCTGGGACTGTCGAGCCCCACATCAGGCTCCTCCCATGAGCCTGCTTCTTCCTCTCCCACTCCCCCTGCTTTGTGTTCCCTCTCGGTGGCTGTCTCTCTCTGTCAAATGAATAAATAAAATCTTTAAAAAAAAATATTTGCTGTAGGCTTTCATGATGTTTCTATGAGTCAGAGAAATGAACCCCTATTCCTACACTCTGAAGGGTTTTAATCAGAAATGGATGCTGTATTTTGTC
>NW_024425230.1:4372606-4437478 GCF_017311325.1 Ursus maritimus
TATATGGAAAACCCAAAGAATCCACTCCAAAACTATTACAAGTTATAGAGCAATTCAGTAATGTGGTGGCATACAAAATCAATGCTCAGAAATCAGTTGCATTTCTATACATGAATAATGAGACTGAAGAAAGAGAAATTAGGGAATCCATCCCATTTACAATAGCACCAAAAACCATACGTTACCTTGGAATTAACTTAACCAGAGATGTAAAAGATCTATATTCTAGAAACTATAAATCACTCTTGAAAGACATTGAGGAAGACACAAAAAGATGGAAAAATATTCCATGCTCATGGATTGGAAGAATTAACATAGTTAAAATGTCCATGCTACCCAGAGCAATCTACACTTTCAATGCTATTCCATTCAAAATACTGATGACATTTTTCAAGGAACTGAAACAGATAGTCCTTAAATTTGTATGGAAAAAGCCCCGAATCTCCAAGGAACTGTTGAAAAGGAAAAGCAAAGCTGGGGGCAT
This sequence comes from Ursus maritimus, assembly GCF_017311325.1. Lineage (NCBI taxonomy): Eukaryota > Metazoa > Chordata > Mammalia > Carnivora > Ursidae > Ursus > Ursus maritimus. The sequence goes on from NW_024425230.1 coordinate 4,373,091, forward strand.
CACAATGCCGGATTTCGAGCTGTAGTACAAAGCTGTGATCACAAAGACAGCATGGTACTGGCATAAAAACAGACACATAGACCAATGGAATAGAATAAAGAACCCAGAAATGGACACTCAGCTCTTTGGGCAACTAATCTTTGATGAAGCAGGAAATAACATCCAGTGGAAGAAAGACAGTCTCTTCAATAAATGGTGCTGGGAAAATTGGACACCTATACGCAAAAGAATGAAACTTGACCACTCTCTCACACCATACACAAAGATAAACTCCAAATGGATGAAAGACCTCGATGTGAGACAGAATCCATCAAAATCCTGAGGAAGAGCATAGGCAGCAACATCCGAATCCGGCCAAAGCACCTTTTTCATGACACATCTCCAAAGGCAAAGAGAAACAAAGATAAAATGAACTTGTTGGGACTTAAAAGCTTCTCTGCATAGCCAAAGGAAACAATCAAAAAACTAAAGAGGCAGCCCACAGAATGGGAGAAAGATATTTGCAAATGACACTACGATAAAGACTTTTGTATCCAAAGATCTACACAAGAAGCTACTCAAGCTCTATAAGAAGACATCCAAACAAAATCATAAAAATGGGCAGAAGATGTGAACGAACCTTTTCCAATAAGGATGTACCAATGGCACATGAACATATTGAAAAAAATGTTCAAAATGTGGCATTAGCCATCAGGGAAATTCAAATAAAAAAAAAACCACACTAAGATACCAGCTTATGCCAGTTAGAAATGGCAAAATCAACAAGGCAGGAAGCAGCATTGCTGGAGAGGATGTGGGAGAAAGGGATCTCTCTACATTGTTGGTGGGAATGCAGGTTGGTGCAGCCACTCTGGAGAAGACACCAGATGTGGAGGTCCCTCAAAAGGTTAAAATTGAGAATACCCTATGACCCAGCCATTTCAGTACTGGTATTTCTTAAAGATCAGACGTGTGAGAGAGGAGGCCATATGCACCCCAATGTTCATAGCACCATTATCCACAATAGCTAAATCGTGGAAGGCACCGAGGTGGCCTTCAACAGATGACTGGATTAAGAAGCTGTGGTCCATATATACAATGGAATATTACTCAGCTATCAGAAAGAACGAGTTCTCAACATTTGCTGCAACATGGACGGCACTGGAGGAGATAATGCTAAGTGAAATAAGTCAAGCAGAGAAAGACAATTATCATATGATTTCTCTCATCTATGGAAAATAAGAACTAGGAAGATAGGTAGGGGAAGAAAGGGATAAAGAAAGGGGGGTAATCAGAAGGGGGAGTGAAGCATGGGAGACTATGGACTCTGAGAAACAAACTGAGGGCTTCAGAGGGGAGGGGGGTGGGGTAATGGGATAGACTCTTGATGGGTAGTAAGGAGGGCATTACATGGTGCACTGGGTGTTATACGCAACTAATGAATCATTGAACCTTGCGTCAGAAACCAGGGATGTACTGTATGGTGACTAACATAATGTCATAAAAAACATTTAACGAAAAAAAAAGAAAGACACATTTCCAAAGAACTTCTCAAACTCAACAGCCAAAAACAAATAATTAAGTCAAAAAATGGGCAGAAGACATGAACACTTTTTCAAAGAAGACGTACTATTGGGCAACAGACACATGAAAAAATGTTTAACAACATTAGGCATCAGGGAAATTCAAATCAAAACCACATTGAGATACCACCTTACACCAGTTAGAATGACAAAAATGAACAAGACGGGAAACAAACAAAGAAAAAATTTGGAGAGGTTGTGGAGAAAGGGGAACCCTCTTATTCTGTTGGTGGGAATGCAATATGGTACAGCCACTCTGGAAAACAGTATGGAGGTTCCTCAAGATGTTAAAAATAGAGTTACCCTATGACCCAGCAATTGCACTAGTAGGTATTTACCCTTAAGATACAGCTATAGTGAGAATAAGGGGCACATGCACCCAAATGTTCAAAACAGCAAGGTCCACAATAGTCAAACTGTGGAAGGAGCCCAGATGCCCTTCCATGGATGAATGGATAAGGAAGATGTGGTATATATACAGAGCGGAATATTAGCCATCTGTAAGGGTGAATACCCACCATTTCATGGACATGAATGAAACTGGAGGGGATTATGCTAAGTGAAATAAAGAAAGCAAAGAAAGACAATTATCATATGTTTTCACTCATATGTGGAACATAAGGAATAGCACAGAGGACCATAGGGGAAGGGAAGGAAAACTGAAGGGGAAAAAAAAATCACTGAGAGAGACAAACCATGAAAGACTCTGAACTCGGGGAAACAAACTGAGAGTTTCAGAAGGGAGGAGGGTGGGGGAATAGGGTAGCCAGGTGATGGTTAATAAGGAGGGCATGTTTTGATGATCACTGGATTTTATACACAACTAATGAATCATTGAATACTACATCAAAAACTAATGATGTACTATATGTCAGCTAACTGAACATAATAAAAATAGTAAATCAATCAATCCATAAAGTTCCTATGACCTGGAATAATCTTTGGTAAATAAAACTAGATTTTAAAATTGTTGTTGAAATAAAGAAGGCGTACCTTTAGAGTTGTCAGCATCAAATATAATGCAGACACAAAAATTTTTTCTATGTAGTTTTACTAGTCAAATTTAAGCCTAAATTATCTCCACTAGATGTTTAGGATCATAAAACTATTAATCCATCTTAAGAATAAAATGTACAATAAAAATGAATTGCTTGATGATGTAAAAAAATGGTAGATATAAAGGGAACACCTGGGATAATGGAAGAGTAAGAGGGCTCTAAGCTCACCTTGAACGACAGTTTCAACTAAATAACACTCACATTAGTGTAAATAACCCAGAAAATGATTTGAAGACTCACAGAAGAAACTCCACAACAAAATGTAGAGAAGAGGCCACATTGAAGAGAGTCGGAAGGGCCCTAATTGGACCCAAAGGACTGTCCAGAGGAAGGAGGGGAGGGACCCACAGGTGAAGAGAGGGGTCACAATCAGACAATCACATCTGGGAGCCAACACAGGGAAGACAAACTCCTATAACATTTGGCTTTGAAAACCAGATGGGCTGAATTTTGTGAGTTCTTACAATCAGAGGAATGTAAAATCTAGAATTTTAAAAATCAGCAGTCTATGCTCTGGGACACCCAGGAGTGTGAAAGGAAACTCAGTCCCCACACTTAAAGGCATACACAACAAATACCCTACAGAGATACAGCATAGAAGCAGCAGAAACTTGAAAAACACTTGGAGAATATAGGAGGAAAAGTTTTTTTTTTACTAATCTCAGAGCATGTCCAGGAAGGACAAATTCCTTAGGAGACCCCTCCAGGAACAAAGGGAACGGCAGGGACCATTTCCCTCCTTGCCCACCCCCAGTATTAACACACAGCCACTGTGGGAAACAGCACAGCACCTACATTTGCTACGTAACTTGCTAACATCATGCTTCCTGCTCCCCCATCCCAATGCTTCAACAGATCTGCCCTACCCATCCTCAGTCAAGGTGCTGCAGGTCCTCTCCCTCAGAAGACCTATGTGCAAACCTTGCTAACACCATATCTCCTGTCACCACATGCTTTGTAGATCCATCGCTTCCAATTCACTTTAGGCCAGAGCCTATCCAAAGCACTACCACAAGTCAGGCAGTATGCAAACACACCCTACAGGGCCCAGCAGCACTTCAAAGTTATTCCTGCCCCAAAAAGAGGGAAAGATAACCACACATACCAATCAGACTGTGGAGCTAGCAGTGGGCTTGGGGCAGACAGCTGGTTGGACTACAAGCCCAGCCCACCAATGAATGTTTCTCAGGGGACAATATAGGGAAAATGCCTTATAATCTGATGCTACTGCATTTCTGGCAAATGGCTGATCTGACTCAACTCAAGCCCTAGGGCCCCAGACTAGCCCACTAATAGCACAAAGACCAAACCTTGACTACAACAGGCAAAGAGAGCCACTACAAATGACTGACTAAAGGAAAACAGCTCAGCTCAGCCACAAAAGCGGGGCACATGAAACACACATAGGAACACCCTTTAAGAGGGAAAAAAAGAGAGGGAAACAAGCCATAAGAGACTCTTAACAATAGAGAGCAAACTGAGGGTTGATGGAGGAAAGTGGGTGGGGCTGGGCTAGATGGGTGATGGGTATTAAAGAGAGCACTTGTTGTGCTGAGCACTTGGTGTTGCATGTAAGTGAGGAATCACTAAATTCTACTCCAGAGACCAATATTGCACTCCGTGTTAACTAACTAAAATTTAAATTAAATAAAAGAAGACTCCTTAAGCACCAGGATCTGGTAAACAAGGCACATTGTACTGCAGGACACTACAGGAATTCTTCTTCATAAAGGCACTTTTTTCAAGAGCGGGAGACATAGCTGACTTTCTTAACAAAGAGAAACAGGCACAGAGAGCCAGACAAAATTAGGAGACAGAGGAATATGTCCCAAAAGAAAGAACAGGACAAAGGCACAGCAAGAGACCTAAGCGAAACAGAGATAAGTAATATGCCTGATAGAGAATTTGAAGCAATAGTCATAAATATATACACTGGACATGAGGAGAAATTGAAGGACATAAGTGACACCTTTAACAAAGATAAAAAAAAGAACCAATCAGATATGGAAAACACAATAAATGAAATTAAAAATTCACTACATGGAATAACTAGTAGACTAGAGGAAGCAAAAGAAAGAATCAGGAACCTAGAGGACAATAATGGAAAGTAATCAAGCTGAGCAAGTGAGAGAAAAAATATGTAAAATTAGAATAGACTTAGAGAGAACTCAGCAATACCATCAAGCTTAATAACATTTGCAACATAGGGATCTCAGAAGGAGAACAGAGAGAGAAAATGGGTTAGATAATTTATTTGAAGAAATAACAGCTAAAAATTTCCTAAATAGTGGGAAAGAAATGGAAATACAGATCCAGAAGCCACAGAGACCCTCTAACAAAATCAAACCAAGGGCATGCACACTAAACATGTAGTAATTAAAATGGAAAAAATAGTGATAGAAAGATAATTTTAAATGTGGCAAGAGGGTCACCTGGGTGGTTCAGTTGATTAGGCATCCAGCTCTCGATTCCAGCTCAGGTCATGATCTCAGGGTCATGGGATGGAGCTCCATGCTTATCAGGGAGTCTGCTTAAGATTCCCTCTCTTCCTCTCCTTCTCCTCCCCTTTGTGCTCTCTCTCTCTCAAATAAATAAAATAAAATCTAAAAAGATAAAAGTAGCAAGAGAAAACAGTTACATTGAAGGGAAACCCCATAAGCAGATTCTTTAGCAAGAGTTTTGTAGGCCAGAAGAGAATGGTATGATATACTCAAAGTGCTGAAAGGAAAAAAAAAAAAAACTTCAGCCAAGAATACCCTGTTCAGCAAGGTTATCATTCAAAATAGAAGGAGAGATAAACAAAAGTTAAAGGAATTCTTGACCACTAAACCAATCCTACAAGAAATTTTCAAGATCACTCTTTGAGTGCAAAGGATAAACCATAAGTAAGAGTAAGAAAAGTAGGAAGCACAAAATCAATAAAAATAATGTATCCATAAATGTCAGTCAAGGGACTCACAAAATAAAAAGATGTAAAGTATGACACCATATACATAAAACATTGGGGAAGAGGAGTAAAGAATGGGTTCAAACTTAAGCAATCATCAACATAATAGAGACTGCTATATACAGAAAATGTTATATACAAACTGTATGTCAACCACAAACCAAAAAGCAGCTATAGGGGCGCCTGGGTGGCACAGCGGTTAAGCGTCTGCCTTCGGCTCAGGGCGTGATCCTGGCGTTCTGGGATCGAGCCCCACATCAGGCTCCTCCACTATGAGCCTGCTTCTTCCTCTCCCACTCCCACTGTTTGTGTTCCCTCTCTCGCTGGCTGTCTCTATCTCTGTCGAATAAATAAATAAAATCTTTAAAAAAAAAAAAGCAGCTATAGATAGGCAAGGAATAAAGAGAAATAAATCCAAGTATATCACTAAAGAAAGCTAACAAACCATGAAAGAGAGCAAGAGAAGAAAGGATCATAGAAAAACTATAAAACAATCACAAAACAAGTAATAAAATGACACCAAATACGTATCTATCAATAATTACTTTGGACATAAATGAACCAAATACTCCAATTAAAAGACATAGGGTGATGAAATATGTGAGGGAAAAAAAAAAAAAACAAGACCCATCTATATGCTGCCCACAAGAGACTCATTTCAGACCTAAAGACACCTTCAGATTAAAAGTAAGGGAATAGTGAAATATCCATCATGCAAATGGATGTCAAAAGAAAACCAGGACAGAGAAGAAGAAAAAAAGAAGAGAAGAAAAAAGAAAAGAGAAGAGGAGAGGAGAGGAGAAAAGGAAAGGAAAGGAAAGGAAAGGAAAGGAAAGGAAAGGAAAGGAAAGGAAAGGAAAGGAAAGGAAAGGAAAGGAAAAGAAGAGGGAGAGGGAAAGAGAAAGAAAGAGAAAGAGAAAGAGAAGGAGAAAGGGAGAGAGAAAGAAAGGGGGAGAGAGAGAGGGGAGGGAGGGAGGGAGGAAGGAAGGAAGGAAGGAAGGAAAGATAATAAATCTTATATCAGACAAAATAGCCTTTAAAACAAAGATCATAACAAGAGACTAAAATGGAAACTATATAATCATAAAGAGAACAATCCAACAAAAAGTTATAGCAATTGTAAATATTTATGCACCCATCATGAAAGCACCCAAATACATAAAGCAGTTAATAACAAACACAAAGTAAGGAATCAGTAGTAACACAATACTAGTAGGAGACTTTAACACCCCACTTACATCAATGGACATCATCTAAACATAAAATCAAGAAGGAAAAAGTGGCTTTGAATGATATATTGGACCAGAGGGATTTAACTGATATATTCCGAACATTCCATTCTGAAACAGCAGAGTATACATTCTTTTCATGTGCACAAGGAACATTCTCCAGAATAGATCACAAATTAGGCCACAAAACAAGTCTCAATGAATTAAAAAAAAAAAACAAAAAGAAACAAAAAAAACCTTGAAGTCCTACCATGCATCTTTTCTGACCACAACAGTATGAAACTAGAAATCAAGCACAAGACAAAATCTGGAAAGACCACAAATACATAGAGGTTACATAACTCTACTAAACAATAAATGGGTCAACCAAGAAATCAAAAAGGGAAATAAAAAATTATATGATGACAATGTAAAATGAAAACACAATGATCCAAAATCTTTGGGATGCAGCCAAAGTGCTTCTGAGGGAATTTTATAGTAATACAGAACTACCTAAAGAGCAAGAATAATCTCAAATAAGCAACCTAACCTTACACCTAAAGGAGATAGAAAAAGAAGAACAAACACAATCCATAGTCTGCAGAAGGAAGGGAATAATGAAGATTAGAGCAGAAATAAATGAAACAGAACCTAAAGAATAATGGAACATATTAATGAAACCAGAAGCTGATTCTTTGAAAATATCAACAAAATTGGTAATCCTTTAGCCAGACTCATCAAAAGAAAAAAAAAAAAGCCTCAAATAAACAAAATCAGAAATAAAAGAGTAGAAGTAACAACACCACAGAACTATAAACAATTATAAGAGAATATTTTAAAAATTATATGCCAACAGATTGGACAACCTAGAAGAAATAGATACATTTCTAGAAAAATACAACCTCCCCAAACTGAAGCAGAAAGAAGTAGAAAATTTGAACAGCTCAGCAATAAAATTAAATCAATAATCAAAAAACTCCCAACAAACAAAAGCCCAGGACCAGACAGCACACAGTTGAATTTTACTTAATGTTTAGAGTTAATACCTATTCTTTTCAAACTATAACCCAAAAGTGAAATTCGTTTCCAATTCATTCTATGAGGCCAGGATTACCCAGCATGGAATCAATGAACATCTATACCCAGAATCATTCTCTATTCCAATAAGGATAAAATTCTACCACTTTCATAGTGGAAACACTCCAATGTAGTTAACCTGCTACAGATAACCTGTCTGAAAGCCCCCTAGAATGTGCCATATGAGGGACTCAGTGTTGCTATCCATTTATGGATGATAAGGCACTCAATCTTGGTGAGCGGAAGTGCATGTCAATAAGCACATGCACAGCCTCCATTCCTGCCACCATGGGCTCACTGTTGATGAACCCATTGGGGAACAACTGCTATGGGATAGAAAGATGCAGCAGCCACTGGCCGAAAACTTATGATAAGGATATAATAGGAAAACATGTTTGTGACCTTGCGGGCTTCAGTGTAAATGTCAGAGCCAAGAGTCCAGGAATGCCCGGCCTGCCTACCGGCCGGGAACACCTAACTTGTCCAACAATTGGGAACGCCCAGCTGTTTCGGGGCAGAACACTGCTGAAACCTGATTGCTCTTGACAATAGCCTGCAGGGTCCCTAGAAACATGTTTAAGAATAGGCCCCACTTGAATGAAGCATGAGAGACTATGGACTCTGAGAAACAAACTGAGGGCTTCAGAGGGGAGGGGGGTGGGGAATGGGATAGGCTGGTGATGGGTAGTAAGGAGGGCATGTATTGCATGGTGCACTGGGTGTTATATGCAACTAATGAATCACCGAACTTTACATCAAAAACCAGGGATGTACTGTATGGTGACTAACATAATGTAATAAAAACACATTAAAAAAAAAAAAAAGAATAGGCCCCACTTGCTAAATGTTACATGACCTGATCTCATGACCTTCCCCGTGATGGTGATGCACTACTATCCCGTGACCTTCCCCGTGATGCACTACTATTCACTAGGATGTAATATGGATCACTCCCTTAATTGATTGCGATTGTTATTGCTTTTGATTGTTGCCAATAAATACGCAAGGTTGCAGCTGTTCGGGGGCGATCCCTCATGGCGATCGCCCCTGTACCCATGCTCTTTTTCGCAAGCTAACCTGTCTGTGCCTTGTCCTTCTCCCAAATCGATGAATCAACAGTGCTGCTGCTGTGGCGCTGTGGGCGGTGCCATGGCAGAAAGAGGCTTACTGGTATCCATAGACTGTTCCCTTATATACACTTGATTACTAAAATCCTTCACTGCTGGAGTCAACACTTGGAAAGAATTCACATGGACACAAATATCTTAATTTTTCTCCTACTGAGAGATGTCTATTCACATACATCTTCGCCAAATTTAATCGTCATCAATCTTCCAATCGTATTCTTTTCAAGTCCCTGACCATCAAGCCAAACAATTGATTACAGCCTAAAACTGTTATGGAATCACACTTTAGGCCATTTCTCTTTCAAATAATATGAGCAACCCAGTTCACTGCCTAAACTTCTGACCACTGGGATGATTTCCTTAATCCACTGTCTTAGATGTCCTAGAGAGGATCTGCAGGACTGCAGCTCTCCACTTTCAGGTGATGTCTCCATGTGGTGCAGAACTATCTGTAAAATGGATCCACATCATTTTTACTCTGTCCACTATTTGTAGGGAACTCCACATTTTGGGATAGGTGTTGACAGGTAGAGAGGGGAAAGTATAGCAGGAATATGAACAATGAGCCTTTGGGCCACTTCTTCATGTAACTTCTGCCTTCTTGGCCTGTCCAGGCCCAATCACATATATACCACTTCCATTTGATGTAGTATTTCTGCGCATGCCCAACTTTAAGGATTGTTAGGTAACTCTCATTTCATGACAGGCAGCTCTAGTCATATGGTGATTTAGTCTCCTATGGAAAAGCACTCAGTAACTGATAAAGCCCAGTAGTAGGAGAAGAGTTTTGTTTTGTTTTGTTTTGTTTTTTTCAAAAGGAGAGAATTTATCTGAGGTTGATAGTAGCACCTTGTTCTAAAATGATTAATACCTGTGCTGTGATTCATTTATAGAGACTGCCAAAAGCCTCAAAAAGTATCCCTATGAACCAGTGAAACTTCAGGAAATATTAAATCTGTTGGATTACAAGGCCTAACTGGCAGAACAGCTTGCATAGCATGTTGGAACTGCTGCAAAGCCTTCTTTCATTCTGAGCCCAATGAAAACAGTAGCTTCCTGGTCGCTGGGCAAATGGGATGAACACACACACCCAAATGAGGACTATGTTGCTTACAAAATCCAAAGATGTCCACTAAGCATTGTGCCTCCTTCTTGGTTTTAGGAGGGACCAGATACAATTTACCCTTTACCTTAAAAAAATATGTCTGAGTAAATACCACACTTTTGGATCCCTAGAAATTTCACAGAGGTAGAAGTCTCCTGAATTTTAGTTGTATTTTCCCCTACACTCTGATACACACAAGCCTTACCATTGAGTTGAAAGTAGCTACTATTTCCTCTAAGTCCAGTAGGCATAATGTCATCAACGTAATGAACCAGTATGATACCTTGTGGAGGAGAAAGGTAATCAACATCCCTGCAAGCAGTTGATATATCTTTAAGGTAGAACAGTGAAGGTGTGTTGCTGGCTTTGTCAACTACAAACAAACTTTTTCTGGTAGACATTGTGATGAGGCATGCAGAAAAAGACATTTGCCAGATCAATAACTACATACCTGGTACAAGGTTAAGTGTGAATTTACCACATACATAAAATAAATACACCTGGTATAACAGCTATGGTTAATCCTTATGTTAATCCTGCCATAACCCATCATCATTTTCTCAATATATCTATCTTCTGCCCAAGTCAAATAGAGAATTGAATGGGGGACCTTTAGGCATTGGCCCTTAAAGCCAATCTTAGCTTCTAAAGCTCTTGGGCCATATCTAATTTGATGTACATCATTCTCAAACACAAATTCCAGCCAAAGCCTTAGGAATATAAACAATGTTTCCAACTATAGCCTGTTACGATAATAATATATTTTATTGAACTAATGAAAATAACTATATTTCCATAAATATAAGAATAATCACTGAGTTTCAAACTCTGAAGGACCAAGTTTCTACTAGAAGGAAAAAGTACCAGTTTCTTCTTTGTTTACAAAGGTATATTTTACCAGAAACCCGAACAGACCCATAATCAGCAAGGATATTGAAGCACTAATCAAAATCTCCCAACAAACAAGAGTCCAGGGCCAGATGATCTCCTAGGGGAATTCTACCAAACATTTAAAAAAGACATTAGAGTATCCCTTAGTGGATAAATAAAGAAGAACTAATACTTATTCTTCTGAAGCTGTTTCAAAAAATAGAAGTGGAAGGAACACTTCCAAACTTGTTCTATGAGGCCAGCATCACCTTGATCCCAAAAGCAGAAAAATACCCCACCAAAAAGGAAAATTACAGACCAATATCCCTGATGAACATAGATGCCAAAATTCTCACCAGGATAATAATCAATAGGATCCAACAGTATTTAAAAGGATTATTCACTACAATCAACTTGGTTTTATTCCTGGGCTGCAAGGGTGGTTCAACATTCACAAAGCAATCAACGTAATACATCAATAAAAGAAAGGTCAAGAACCATATGATCCTCTCAATTGATGCAGAAAAAGCATTTGATAAAATACAGCATTCTTTCTTGATTAAAACTCTTTGCAGTGTAAAGATAGAGGGAACATACGTCAGTATCATAAAAGCCATCTATGTAAAGCCCACAGTGAATATCATTCTCAACAGGAAAAACTGAGAGCTTTTCCCTTAAGGGTCAGGAACATGACAGGAACGTACACTCTCACCACTATTGGGCAACATAATACTAGAAGTCTTAAACTCAGCAATCAGACAACAAATAGTAATAAAAAACATTCAATCAGCAAGGAAGAAGTCAAACTTTCACTCTTCACAGATGACATGATACTCTACATGGAGAACCCAAAAGACCAATCAAAAATTGCTAGATCTCATACAGGAATTTGGCAAAGTGGCAGGATATATAATCTATGCACATAAATCAGTTGCATTTCTATACACTAGTGATGAGACTAGCATAACATTAAAAATAAATCTACCAATTAAAGAATCATAGCATTTTAGAACTAAAACAACAATAACAACAACAAACAATGAGACAGAAGAAGGAGAAATTAAGGAGTTGATCCCATTTACAATTGCCCCAAAAATCATAAGACACAAACCTAACCAAAGAGGAAAAGGATCTGTACTCTGAAAAATATAGAACATTTATGAAAGAAATGCAAGAGGACACAAAGAAATTGGAAAACTTTCTATGTTCATTGATGGAAAGCCAAATATTGTTTAAGTGTCTGTGCTACCCAAAGCAATATACACATTCAACACAATCCCTATCAAAATACCATCAACATTTTTCACAGAGCTGGAAGAAACAATCCTAAAATTTGTATGGAACCAGAAAAGTTCCCGAATAGCCAAAAGAATGTTGAAAAAGAAAACCAAAGCCAGTGGCATCAGAATTCTGAATATTAATATGTATTATACAGCTGTAATCATCAAGACTGTATGGTACTGGCATGAAAACAGACACACAGATCAATGGAATAAAAAAGGGAATCCAGAATGGGACCCTCAACTCTACAGCCAACTAGTCTTCAACGAAGCAGGAAAGAATACCCAATGGAAAAAAAGAGTCTCTTCAAGAAATGGAGTTGGGAAAACTGGAGAGCTACATCCAGAAAAATGAAACTGGATCACTTTCTTACACCATACACAAAAATAAAGTCAAAATGGAGGGTATTATGTTAAGCAAAATAAGTCAATCAGAGAAAGAAAACTATCATACGGTTTCATTCACGTGAATTTAAGACAGAAAACAGATGACCATAGGGGAAAGGTGGGAAAAATCAAATAAGATGAAATCAGAGAGGGAAACTAACCATAAGAAACTCTTAACTACAGGAAACAAAATGAGGTTTGCTAGAGGGGAGGTGTGTGGTGGGATGGGGAAACTGAGTGATGGGAATTAAGGAAAGCATGTGATTTAATGAGCATTGGGTGTTAAAGCAACTGATGATTAACTGAACTCTACAACTGAAACTAATGATACACTATATGTTAAATAACTGAATCTAAATAAAATAAGATTAAAAAATTGAAAATGGAAGAAAGACCTAAATGTGAGACAGGAATCCATTAAAATCATACAGGAGAACACAGACAGCAACCTCTTGACCCTGGCCACAGCAACTTCTTGATAGACACATCTTCAGAGGCAAACAAAAGCAAAAATGGACTATTGAGACTTCATCAAGATAAAAAGCTTATGCACAGCAAAGGAAACCATTGTCAAAACTAAAAAATAACCTATGGAATAGGACAAGGTATTTGCAAATGTTTTATCAGATAAAGGGATAGTATCCAAAATCTATAAAGAACATGTCAAACTCAGCACTCAAAAAACCAAATAATCCATTAAAGAAATGGGCAGAAGATATGAACAGACATTTCTCCAGGGAAGACATACAAATGGCCAACAGACATGAAAAACTGTTCAATATCACTCAGCATCAGGGAAATACAAGTCAAATCCACAATGAGATACAACTTCACACCAATCAGAATGGCTACAATTAACAACTCAGGAAACAACGGATGTTGGGGAGGATGTGGAGAAAGGGGACCCTCTTAAGCATGGTGGGAATGCAAACTGGTACAACCACTCTGGAAAACAGTATGGACGTTCCTCAAGAAGTTAAAATAGAGGTACCCTATGACCCAGCAATTGCACTACTCAGGATTTATCCAAAGGATACAAACATGGTGATTTGAATGGGCACATGCACCCCGATGTTTACAGCAGCAATGTGCACACTAGCCAAAATATGGAACGAGCCCAGATGTCCATCAACAGATGAAATATAAAAAAAGCTGTCATATGCCCAATGGAATATTACTCAGCCATAAAAAAGAACAGAATCTTGCCATCTGCAATGATGTGGATGGAACTAGAGAGTATTATACTAAGCAAAATAAGTCCATCAGGGAAAACCAAATACCTTATGATTTCACTTATATGTGGAATTTAAGAAACAAAACAAATGAACTTAAGGGATGGGAAGGAAAAACAAAATAAGATGAAATCACAGAGACTCTTAATTCTAGGAAACAAACTGAGGGTTGTTGGAAGGAAGGTAGGTGGGGGATTGGGTAACTGGATGATGGACATTAAGGAGGGCATGTAACATAATGAGCACTGGGTGTTATATCCAACTGTAGATAAACTTATGTTCAGCAATCATTTTGTCTTATTTGGAAATAATCTAGATGTTAATGAATATCTATTATTTATGTTAATTTAGTATAACTTAGTATATCTCTAAGGTTTCTAGTTACCAGAAAAGTTTGAGGAGGAGGTGTTAAGATGGTGGAGTTATAGGGGTGTTTTGAGCTTGCCTTTTCCCTCAAACACAGCTAGATAAACATCAAATCATTCTGAACAACTAGGAAATTGATCTGAGGATAAGAAAACAATCTGCACAATTGGAGGGAGACTACATGGCAGATATGAGGTTCAGAGCTATCAATTGAGGGACAGAAAAGCCCTGGTGCCCCAAGGGGTTGGAGCCCTTTTCACAGGGCAAAGTCAGGGAGAGAGGGAGACAGCGGGAGAGAGAGTGGTGTGTAAGGCTAGCACAATAAGCCACGGTCAGGGAGATCCCCTGGGTCACACTGGGAGAGATGGATCCCCTTCCTGGAGTACATTTGGAAGAGGGTATTTTGCCTCTCCAAGGACAACAGGCCCACCAGAAGTCATTGAGCAGCTGTTCAACAGCAAAGGACAGAGGTGTGCAGAGGGCAGATAACATGGTTGAAGCTTTTTGTTGTGCATCACAATACTCCAGCCACCGTGCATGTGCTGTGTATGTGTTTTTCTGAGGTAGAACAGTGCTACACATGCTGCGAGGCTCTCCTCCCGAGGAGGGGAATAGATCCACACCTTGCCTGGCCTTTTAAGATTTTTAATTTTGAATCCAAGACACTGGCCAGCGATAAAACACAGAAAAACTCAGGCCCCAGGTGTGCCAACAGCCAAGAACAGACTGGCTGAGGGCAGCGAACTAACAGTAGCCTGGGACACAGGAGAGGAGATTGTTTGTTTTTCTGTGAGAATCTCCTGAAAGGTGGTGGCTGTGAGCTCTCCTCCCTGGGGAATGAGAGGGCAGGGTGATGCCTTCATCTACCCCAACACCAGCACAATAGGATTCAGAGAGAAACAGTGTCTCCAGTGGAGGCCTGAGTCACACCAAACCCCACCCCACCCCCAGCCCCAGAACCTAGCAGGGGCATCTTTTCAAGAGCAGGTCTGAATGTGGTCTTCTCCCTCAGAAGACCAACATGGGCCCCAGGCATGTACCAAGTCTACTTATCTTACAGTGCTCCAAAGCATCAGCTTCAGTTCTGGTGGAAATAGGACAAAGCTTCCTCCCTTCCACACCCTCCCCCTTTTTTCTTTCTTACTTGGTAACAGGCTTATGGTTTTTGTTTGTTGGTTGCTTTGTTTGTTTCCCTTTCTTGTTTCTGGATCAGGCTTTTTTTCCCCTTCTTTCTTACTTTCTTATTCTTTGGAGCAGGCATATAGGTTTTTGTATATCCATTTGTTTGCTTTTTTGTTTCTTTTCCTTTCTCTTTTCTTGGATAAGGGTTTGTTTGTTTTTTTTAAAATCAGGCTTATCTTAAACAAATCAAAGCACACCTAGTTAAAGGTCCAAATTCTCCCCACTGCAAGCGAGGAGGAACTCTGCAGACACTAACCTATGAGAAACAGCCAAATACAACAGCAGAGTGCACACAGCATACACCAGAAATACCTCCTGAAATTGCTTAGCATAACCCTCCGGTTCCATCTTATTCTAAAATTTTGTCCATGACTCACTACAACATAGTAATACAATCTAACTTCTTTTATCTCTATTTTACATATTTATCCAAACTGCATTTCTGGCAAGTGGAACAAGTAAATGTTATCTAGGTACCAATATTTGTGTAGGAAACATTTAAGATTTTCTTTTTCCCTGACATGTAACCTGAAGGAGGCAGTGGAGCAAATTTTAAGCTAGTCATGAGGGAGACACGTACAAGCTGCCTGGACATCTTCAAAACCAAACTGAGTGCACAAAACAATCAGAATGGGAGAAGATATTTGCAAATGACACTACAGATAAAAGACTGGTATCCAAGATCCATGCTCATGGATCGGAAGAATTAACATAGTTAAAATGTATATGCTACCCAGAGCAATCTACACCTCAATGCCATCCCGATCAAAATACCAATGACATTTTTCAAAGAACTGGAACAAACAGCCCTTAAATTTGTGTGGAACCAGAAAAGGCCCCAAATCGCCAAGGAATTGTTGAAAAGGAAAAACAAAGCTGGGGGCATCACATTGTTGGATTTCAAGCTATACTACAAAGCTGTGATCACAAAGACAGCATGGTACTGGCACAAAAACAGACACATAAACCAATGGAACAGAATAGAGAACAGAAATGAACCCTCAGCTCTTTGGGCAACTAATCTTTGATAAAGCATGGAAAAAACATACAGTGGAAAAAAGACAGTCTCTTCAATAAATGGTGCTGGGAAAATTGGACACCTATACGCAAAAGAATGAAACTTGACCACTCTCTCCACCATACACAAAGAAAAACTCCAAATGGATGAAAGACCTCGATGTGAGACAGGAATCCATCAAAATCCTAGAGGAGAACAAAGGCTGCAACCTCTTTGATATCGGTCACAGCAACTTTTTTCATGACACATCTCCAAAGGCAGGAGAAACAAAAGAAAAAATGAACTTGTGGGACTTCATCAAGATAAAAAGCTTCTGCACAGCCAAGGAAACAGTCAAAAAAACTAAGGGGCAGCCCACGGAATGGGAGAAGATATTTGCAAATGACACTAGAGATAAAAGGCTAGTATCCAAGATCTACAATGAACTTCTCAAACTCAATGCACGAGAAACAAATAATCAAATCACAAGATGGGCAGAAGATATGAACAGACACTTTTCCAATGAAGACATACAAGTGGCTAACAGATACAAGAAAAAATGTTCAACATCATTAGCCTTCAGGGATATTCAAATCAAAACCACATTGAGATAACAGCTTACACCAGTTAGAATGGCAAAAATCGACAAGCAAGAAACAGCAAATGTTGGAGAGGATGTGGTGAAAGGAGATCCCTCTTACGCTGTTGGTGGGAATGCAAGTTGGTACAGCCATTTTGGAAAACAGTGTGGAGGTCCCTCAAAAAGTTAAAAACAGAGCTACCCTATGACCCAGCCATTGCACTACTGGGTATTTACCCTAAAGATACAGACATAGTGAAGAGAAGGGCCATATGTACCCCAATGTTCATAGCAGCATTGTCCACAATAGCTAAATTGTGGAAGGAGCCGAGATGCCCTTCAACAGATGGCTGGATTAAGAAGATGTGGTCCATACATACAATGGATATTACTCAGCCATCAGAAAGAATGATTACCCAACCATTTGCAGCAACATGGATGGGACTGGAGGAGATAATGCTAAGTGAAATAAGTCAAGCAGAGAAAGACAATTATCATATGGTTTTACTCATTTATGGAACATAAGAAATAGCAGGAAGATTGGTAGGAGAAGGAAGAGAAGAATGAAGAGGGGTAAACAGAAGGGGGAATGAACCATGAGAGACTATGGACCTTGGGAAACAAACTGAGGGTTCCAGAGGGGAGGGGGTGGGGGATTGGGATAGGCCAGTGATGGGTTAAGGAGGGCACATATTGCATGGTGCACTGGGTGTTACATGCAAATAATGAATCATGGAACACTATATCAAAAATTAAGGATGTACTGTATGGTGACTAACATAACATAATAAAAAATATTAGTAAAAAAAAAAAGTTCAATTCTGTTCCAAATTGCTTTTTGTTTTCTTTTCAGCTTCAGCTGGTTGCTTTCTGGGGGTCTTTAGTCCCTTGAAAGCCCTTGATGGAGGGCAGGGAACCGAAAATTCAAATGACTTTAGGCAGTTGAGGTGGTGAAGTGTGAAAGAAAAAGTCTGGCAAACTGAACAGAGGGATGGTGGAGGTAGGGATCTAAAAGGGGGCATATAAAAGGATATAAGGGATGGGGCGCCTGGGTGGCTCAGTTGATAAGCATCTGCCTTAGGCTCAGGTCATGATCCCAGCGTTCTGGGATAGAGCCCCGCATCGGGCTTCCTGTTCGGTGGGAAGCCTGCTTCTCCCTCTCCCATTCCCCCTGCTCATGTTCTGTCTCTTGCTGCCTCTCTCTCTCTGTCAAATAAATAAATAAAATCTTAAAAAAAAAAGGATTTAGGGGAACTGGAGGTAAGATCCAAAGCAGTAAAAGGAGGAAACAGGAACAGAGGTGATGGGAACAGAAAGGTTTTAGAAAAGCCAGTTTGGGAAGACCTTAAATTTAAAAAAAAATCCACTGAATTTCTGAATTACCCTTAGTAAAACCATTCCAACAAGGATTGAATTAGATGACGTTGGCAAAACACTGCTTCAGCAGGGGTTCAAGAAAGGGTTTCAGTCTGCTGAGGTGCTCCCAAGTTCTTAACTACTAGAAACTTTATACTTATGAACATAGAGCTTGGGACTCCAATACAGCTTTTGCTTCCCTATCTTCTACAGAGAAACCTAGCACTCTAACACAGCCTGTCTTTGACTGGGACTCTAACCTACATTCTAGAATATACTCAATTCTTAAAAGTCAACATCTGTCCCTACCTGTTACAGGGGACATTTGTCTGTGCCAGTGGTTTAGGTGTGACACTCACCAATGGATGCCTGATCAGTCAGGCGTGAAGACAGAGGTTTCAAAGGTGTATACTTAGGGTCCTGGGGAAGTGGCCTGTGGCTCCTTTGATGAAACTGATCCTATCCAAGTCACAGCAAAATAACTGTCAAAGAAAAGACAAAAATATAGCTGGAAATTACTTAAAGTGGTCAAAACAGGGGCGGCTGGGTGGTTCAGTTGTTAAGCGTCTGCCTTCGGCTCAGGACTTGATCCCAGAGTCCTGGGATTGAGCCCTGCATCGGGCTCCCTGCTCCACTGGGAGCCTGCTTCTTCCTCTCCCACTCCCCCTCCTTTGTTCCCTCTCTTGCTGGCTGTCTCTCTTTCTGTCAAATAAATATATAAAATCTTCTTAAAAAAATAAATTGGTCAGAACAGATTTTATTCAGGATTATTGAAATAGGAAAAAAGAGACCTTAGTATAGAACCAGGCTTGATGACAACTACTGCAGGGGCAAATGGGAATTTATAGCCAAGGAGCCTTTTGGAAGTCAGTATGGAAAATTCTAAGAGGAAAAATAAGGGTAAAGGAATTTCTGGCTAAATTACCTAACAGGATTCTTGCTGAAGACAATGAAGTCTTATTGGATATCACCTGGTAGATGGTAGAATATGAGAAACCAGTTGGTTATTGAGAGAGATCAGACATGCAGGCTGAAAGACCCTTGTGAAACTGATTAATCAGAGTTCTTGCTAAGATTTTTACAAGCAAGTATCTATATAGGCCTAAGAGAAGCTTCAGGAGCCTGACTAAAGTTTAATCAAGCAAATAATCTTTGTTGATATCAAAAGGGGAATTTGACAGTTACTCCACAGTGGACATAAGTAAGAGTATGTCTGGAATACAGAACAGATCTTAAGAGTTTTTTATGGATACCATGCCCTGTGATTAAAGTCAATGGAAAACTACAACAGCCTTATCCAAGCAACACTAGATCTTCAGGAATAAAAGTTTGGGCCATCTTACCTGTTAACGAAACATAACCAGCTGAGGAGCTTGCTGAAGCAAAGAAAACACAGAATTTTTAGGGGAAAAGGCAGTTATAAATATTAGCTGCAATTAAGTGACCAGTTACAGAAACAAAGACTGTATCTGTCATGAGTATTTTCTCCTTATGTTGATTTGAATATTTTTGCACATATATTTATGTGTACATATGTGTGTGTATACACACACACATATGTTGGGGTTGATGTAGAGCATGAAATCAGCCATAATACCTGGCTCACTAAAATGTAACATGGAGGCCGCTGAGGGCAGGGAAGTTTTCCGAGAAAGGCCTAGGCCTTTGGAATACAGAGGCCTGCGTGAAAACTCTGCCACTGGAATGCGGTGGGGAGTTGCCTTCCCAAAACTTTCCCAGCCCAAACAGCCACCCTGTGATCTAAGAGATGTATGCATTGGCCCTTAGGCTATGTTTAACAGAACTTGTACAACACGCAAATTAGCATATCGTATGTTCCCTGTGAACAGATGCTCCCAGTTTCAGTAAGACCACTTGTCACACATCATGTGCTTGAGAAACAGTGATAAGGATTTTTGATTATCTTGAAGGACCAATAAAAGTGGGAGCAAAGAAGAGCAAAGTGTCTTTGCTTCTGAGCGTTGACCCTATTGCCTTCTCCTCTCTTTCACAGTAAAGTTTGGAGTAACCTTTCATTCGTTGGTACAGGGATTGCTGGCCATTCCTGGCACACATACATTAAGTAAATATCTTTGTTTTCTATACTTTCTTATTTACTTATCATGTAACATTAACTGTACTAAATTTATATCATAGCATTTAAGTATTGTTACTTTTGCATCACAGTATTCCTGGATACCAAAGGTAAGAGTGATCTTTACACTAGGACTTTACATCCTTTTCTGGGGGAGGAGGTAGTGTGTTTCTGGTTGTATGACGGATAGTTTTATCATGCTAGGGAGAATTATGACCTTGTTATTAGCTTGTTTGGAGGTTTATTATGGTTTAAGGTGATGCTTCTAGGCATCAAGTTGGCAAGGGGAGGGCCATGATGATTTTTTAAATAAATAATATTTTTATTATATTATGTTAGTCACCATACAGTACATCCCTAGCTTTTGATGTAAAGTTCCATGATTCATTACTTGCATATAACACCCAGTGCACCGTGCAATACATGCCCTCCTTAATACCCATCACTAGCCTATCCCATTCCCCCACCCCTCTCCCCTCTGAAGCCCTCAGTCTGTTTCCCAGAGTCCATAGTCTTTCATGGTTCATTCCCCCTTCTGTTCACCCCCCTTTCTTCTTCCCTTTCTTCTCCTACCGATCTTCCTACTTCTTATGTTCCATAAACGAGTGAAACCATATGATAATTGTCTTTCTCTGCTTGACTTATTTCGCTTAGCATTATCTCCTCCAGTCCAGTCCATGTTGCAGCAAATGTTGGGTAATCGTTTTTTTGATGGCTGAGTAATATTCCATTATATATATGGACCACATCTTCTTAATCCAGTCATCTGTTGAAGGGCATCTTGGTTCCTTCCACAATTTAGGTATTGTGGACAATGCTGCTATGAACATTGGGGTGCATATGGCCCTTCTCTTCACTATGTCTGTATCTTTGGGGTAAATACCCAGTAGTGCAATGGCTGGATCATAGGGTAGCTCAATTTTTAACTTTTTGAGGGACCTCCACACTGTTTTCCAAAGTGGCTGATGATTTGTTTTATGCATCAACTTTACCGGATTATCCAGATACCTCATACAACATTTCTGTGTGTGTCCATGAAAGTGTTTCTGCAAGGGATTAGCATTTGATTCAGGAAACTGAATAAACAGATCCACCCTTGCTGGTGTGGGTAGGTATCATCTGATCAGAAGAGACAGCCTGAATAAACCAAAAAGGCTGAGGAAGGCAAATTCCCTCTCTCTCTTCTTGGGGTGAATGTCTACCTTTTCTTGCCCCAGAACATCAGAGTTCTTGGGTTTGGGGACACTGAGCTTTCACCAGTGGCCCCCTGGTTCTCTGATATTTCATCTTGGATTAAATTATACTAGTTTTTCTGGTTCTCCAGCTTTCTGATGGCAGATTGTGGGACTTCTTGATCTCCATAATTTCATATCTGTATCTTTTATCTATATACTGATATCTATATAATCTATATCTATACCTTTTATTGGTCCTGTTTCTCTGGAAAACTCTAATATATTTCACTTTAAAATGAAATGGTGTATCTTTCACAGAGTAACAATAAAATATTTCAAATGTAAATATCAATCTGAAAAAAACAAAAAACAAAAAACAAAAACACCTTACCTCTTCCAACAGTGAGAAGGCTCAGTTCTCTTAAGTAACCAAGGGTATGATAAAAGCATATGCAGCCTGGGATATTATCTTGAATAAGTCACAGACATAATCTTTGTTTTCTAGGTAGATTACTCAAAAGTAAAACAAAACAAAACAAAACAAAAAACAAAAACAAACAATTTTCTATGAAGAACAGACCAGTAATCTAAGAAACTTTATCATTTTAATAGAGAGAAAATGAAGCTTCCAGTGTGTATCAATACACTGTTAGACTCATTTTATTTATTTTTTTTATTTTAATGTTTTTTTATTATATTATGTTAGTCACCATACAGTACATCCCTAGACTCATTTAAAAATGGATCTTATAGAGGGGCACAGCTAAGATGGCGGTGTACTAGGAGGACCATAGGCATGTCTCATCCCTTGAACACACTCATTAACTATCAAATTATTCTGAATAGTTAAGAAATCAACCTGAGTACTGACAGAACAACCTGCACAACTAGAGGGAGAGAAGAGGCCACACTGAGAAAAGAAGGAAGTACAGAAATGTGGTTTGGGGGAGAAACAGATCACAGGTGCTGCAGAGTGGAGGGAGCCCTGGTCATGGAGGAAGGCGAGAGGGAGTGGAACACACAGGGATAAGCACAAGGAGAACACTTCCCCAAAGCCATTGGCTAGGAAAATGAGAGGGGCTGATTTCTGTGAGTTTTTGCAAACAGCAGGGCTCAAAGACTGACATTTTAGAGGTCAGCAGGCTTGGCTGGGATAGAGACCTGAGGACACTGCCCTACTCCTGGAGAGAGGGCACACAAGCAACCCTGGGACAGACGGCACAATCTGAGGGTTACCTAAGGCACATGAGGGAGGCACTGCTCTTCTTGGAGTGCATCCATGAGACATGGCATTGCCATTTCCCTCCTGCACCTCACAGCATAGGCACAGATACTCCTGCTGAGGGCGGCAAACCCAGACACTGGCTGTTTAGCCTGCTTTGCTCCAAATCCCATACCCATGTGCACTAGTGTAACTGCCCTTCTAGGTCAAACCTGCATCAGTTCCAGCATGATGAGATCCTCCCATAGAAGACAGCACAGGTCCCCACCACACCAAGTCCCAGACATTTGGAGTTTTAAATGTCAGTAGGATTGTCTGGGATAGAGCCCAAAGGGCACTGCACTGCTCCAGGAAGCCAAACAACCTGGAGACAGACAGCATGAAAACAGTGATCTGAAAAATGCCCGGACACATGAAAGGAAATTATTTCCTCTTCTGGGAGTATTGCCCTGAGAGCAGCGAGCATGGAGACCCCTCCCCATGGACAAAGAAGCAGGCTGGCACCATTTCCCTTCCCTGCACAAACCAACTTTAGTAAGCAGCACAGTGCCAGCCTGGCTGCATAATCTGCTTACACCAAGTCCTGCCCTCCTTCACTCTGCTGGTACTGCTTTTCCTGGGCAAGAGTGCATAAGGCTCAGCACAGCAGGGCCCTTCGCCAGAAGGCCAGCAGAAACCTCTGCATGCACCACATCTACCAACCAGAGTTCTACAAGGCTTCAGTTCTAGTAGAAGTAGCATCAGGTCTCATTTTACAAGCAGGCCAGAGCATGCCTAGTTAAAACTCACCTCACTCTGCCTAAAGTCCAAACACTGCCCAGTACAGGCAAGGACAGCATTTACAGACAACTGACCTGAAGGATAAAGCAGCCAAAACACAGGAGCTGAGTACATGCAACACACACCAGAGACACTCTCTGAAGTGCCAGGCCCAGGACACTATATGACCTCTTCTTCATAAAGCCATTACACTTAGGAGCAGGAAACACAACAGGCTTTTCTGACACAGAGAAGGAGACAGAGACCTAGACAAAAAATGAAAAGACAAAGGAATTCACCCCAAAATAAAGAACAATAGAAGATCACAGTCAAGGATCAAGTCAAAGCAGATATAAGTAATATGCCTGATGGAGAATTTAAAGCAACAATCATAAGGATACTAGCTGGGCTTTGAGAAAAGCATAGAAGATATCAGGGAGACCCTGACACACAGACAAAAGATTAAAAAAGTCAGAAATGAAAAATGCAATCACTGAGATTTGAAACCACTTGATATAATGACCACAAGGATGGAGGAAGCAGAGAAACAAATAAGTGATATAGAAGATAGAATAATGAAGCTGAATAAAAGAGAGAAAGGAGAATGATGAATCACAAGAGTAGATTTAGGGAACTCAGTGACTCTATAAAGCGTAATAACGTTCATAGCATAGTAAGGGAGAAAAGAGAGAGGAGAAGAAGAGAGAGAAAAGGGGGCGAAGGTTTATTTGAAGAAATAATAGCTGGAAACTTCCATAATCTGGGAGAGGAAACAGACATCCAAATGCAGGAGGCACAGAGAATTCCCACCAAAATCAACAAAAGCAGATCCATACCAAGACATATTATAGTTAAATTTGCAAAATATAGTTTAAAGAGAAAAAAAAATCCTTAAAGTGGCAACACAAAAGAAGTCCCTAACTTACAAGGGAAGATCTATAAGGCTACCTATACATCTCCCCACAGAAACATGGCAGGCTGGAAGGGAGTGTCAGGACGTATTCAACGTCCTGAATGGGAGAATACTGCAGCCAAGAATACTTCCTCCAGCAAAGCTATCATTAGAATAGAAGGAGAGATGAAGAGTTTCCCAGACAAACAAAACCTAAAGGAGTTTGTGACTGCTGAACCAGCCCTGCAAGAAATATTAAAGGGGACTCTTTGACTTTAAAGGAGATACCAAAAGTGACAAAGACTAGAAAGGAATGGAGAAAATCTCCAAAATTATCAACAAAACAAAAAATAAAATGACACTAAATACATACCTATCAATAATTACTCTGAATGTTAGTGGAGTAAATACTTCAATGAAAGGACATATTGTGAAAGAATGAATAAAAAGTAAGACCCATTTATGTGCTTCCTACAAAAGACTCAATTTAGACCTAAAGACACCTGCAGATTGAAAGCGAGGATGGAGAAACGTATCATGCAAACGACATCAAAAGAAAGGCAGAGTAGCCATACTTAGACAAACTAGGTATCTTTTTTTTCTTTTTCAAGCTTTTAATTTAAATTCTAGTTAACATATATGGGAAAATTGGTTTCAGGTGTAGAATTTAGTGGTTCATCACTTTCGTATATTACCCAGTACTCCTCACAGGTGCACTCCTTAATGCCCATCATTCATTTAGCCTATCCTCCCAGCACCCCCCCCCCCCAGCAACCCTCAGTTTGTTCTGTATAGTTAAGGGTCTCTTATGGTTCATCTCCCTCTCTCTTTTCTTTTTCTTCCTTCCCAAATGCTCATCTGTTTTGTTTCTTATATTCCACATATGAGTGAAATCATATGGTATTTTTCTTTCTCTAACTGACTTATTTCACTTAGCATAATACACTCTAGCTCCATCCACGTCATTGCAAATGACAATATTTCATTCTTTTTCATGGCAGAGTAATATTTCATTATATCAGTTGAAGGACATTGGACTCTTTCAATAGTTTGACTATTTTTGATAATGTTGCTATAAACATTGAGGTGCATGTGCCCCTTCGAATCTATATGTTTGTATCCTTTGGGTAAATACCTAGTGTTACAATTGCTGGGCCATACGGTAGATCAATTTTTAACTTTTTAAAAGATCACTTTATTTATTTTAGAGAGAAAGAGAAAGGACAAGAGAGAGAGTGCACACACAGAGAGGGGAGGGGCAGAGGGAGAAAGAGTCTTTTTTTTTAAGATTTTTTTTATTTATTCGACAGAGATAGAGACAGCCAGCGAAAGAGGGAACACAAGCGGGGGGAGTGGGAGAGGAAGAAGCAGGCTCATAGCGGAGGAGCCTGATGTGGGGCTTGATCCCATAATGCTGGGATCACGCCCTGAGCCAAAGGCAGGCGCTTAACTGCTGTGCCACCCAGGCGCCCCGGGAGAAAGAGTATTAAGCAAACTCTGTGCTGAGATAGAGCCAGATGTGGGCTTGATCTCAGGATGCTGAGATCATGACCTGAGCCGAAACCACAAGTCATTCACTCAACATTCTCTGCCACACAGGTGCCCCTGAATCAGATCGTCTTAACAGATATATTCAGAACATTTCATCCTGAAGCACCAAACTACATATTCCTTTCAAGTGCATCTGGGACAATCTCCTGAATTGATCACATACTAGGTCACAAATATGGCCTCAACAAGTACAAAAAGGTTCAAATAATACTATGCATATTTTCTGACCACAATACTATGAAACTTGAAGTTGACCGCAAGAAAAAATTGGAAACACCACAAATACAGGAAGGTTAAACAACATGCTACTAATCAATAAATGGGTCAACCAAGAAATTAAAGAAGAAATTTAAAAAATATATGGAAAAATGAAAATGAAAATATGATAGTCCAAAACATCTGGGATTTAGCACATTCATTCATAGGAGGGAAGTAGATAGCAATACAGTCATACTTCAAGAATCAAGAAAAATCTCAAATGAGCACCCTAATCTTATACCTAATGGAGCTAGAAAAATGACAAAGTCTAAAGCCAGCAGAAGAAGGAAAACAATAAAGATCAGAACAGAAATAAAAGATATAGTAACTAAGAAAACAGTAGAACAAATCAATGAAAACAGGAACTGGTTTGTTAAAAAAAATTAATAAAATTGATAAAACCCTAGCCAGACTTGTAAAAAGAATAGAGAATGGACACAAATAAATAAAATCATAAATGATAAAGGAGAGAGAAATAATTACCAACACCATAGAAAACAAACAATTATAAGAGAATATTATGAAAAACTATATGCTAACAAATTGGACAACCTGGAAGAAATAGGTAAATTCATGAAAACACAAAAACTACCAAAAATGGAACAGACAAGACCCCATTAAAAAGGAGAACTACAGGTCAATATCCCTGAGGAATTTTGATATAGAATTTCTCAAAAAATACTAGCAAATGGAATCCAACAGCACATTAAAAGAATCATTCTCCACAATCATGTGGAATATATTCCTGGATTGTAAGGGTGGTTCAATATTTGCAAATTAATCAACAGGATACACCACATTAATAAAAGAAAGGATAAGATCGATATGATCCTCTTAATAGATGCAGGAAAAACATTTTACAATATACTACACTCACTCTTATAAAAACCCTCCACAAAGTAGGTTTAGAGGAAACATATCTCAACATCATAAAGTCCACATACAAAAGACACACAGCTAATATCATCCTCAGTGGGGAAATACTCAGAGCTTTTCCCCTATGTGCAGGAACAAGACACGGATGCCCTTGTCTCACCATTGTTATTTAACTAATACTGGAAGTCTTAGCCTCAGAAATCAGACAATAACAAGAAACAAAATGTATCCAAATCAGCAAGGAAGAAGCCAAACTCACTATTTGCAGATAATATGATTCTGTACATACAAAACCAGAAAGACTCCATTAAAAAATTGCTAGAACGGATACACAAACTCAGTAAAGCCACAGGATACAAAATCAATGTACATAAATCTGTACACCAATAAAAAAAGCAGCAGAAAGAGAAATCAAGCTATTAGTCCCATTTACAATTGCACAAGAACCATAAGATATCTAGGAATAAACCTCATCAAAGAGGTAAAAGATCTGTACTCTCCAAATTATAGAACACATATGAAAGAAATTGAGGATAACACAAAGAAATGGAAAAACTTCCCATGCTTATGGATTAGAAGAACAAATACAGTTAAAATGTCTCTACTACCCAAAGCGATCTACACATTTAATTTAATCCTTATCAAAACACCAACAGCATTTTTCACAGAGCTAGTACAAAGAATCCTAAAATTTGTATGGAACCACAAAAGAATCCAAATACCCAAAGCAATCATAAAAAATAAAAACAAACCTGGAGGCATCACAGTTCTGGACTTCAAGTTATATCACAAATTTGCAGTGATGAAGACAGTATGGTACTAGAACAAAAACAAACACATAGGTCAATGGAACAGAATAGAAAACCCAGAAATAAACCACATCTATATGGTCAACTAATCTTCAACAAAGCAGGAAAGAATATTCAATGGAAAAGAGCCTCTTCAACAAATGGTTTTGGGAAAACTGGACAGCAACATGCAGAAGAATGAAAACTGGACCACTTTATTACACCATACATAAAAATAAATTCAAAATGGAAGAAAGTCCTAAATGTGAGGTAGGAAACCATCAAAATCCTAGAGGCAAACACAGGCAGTCACTTCTTTAACTTTGGCTGTAGCAAATTTTTACTTGACATGTCCCTGGAGGCAAGGGAAATAAAAGCAAAAATGAACTATTAGGACTTCATCGAGATAAAAAGCTTCTGCATGATGAAGGAAACAAGCTAAAATGCAGCCTATGGAATGAGAGAAGGTATTTGCAAATGACATATCTGATAAAGGGTTAGTATCAAAACTCTAAATAATTTATCAAACTCAAACCCAAAAGAACAAATGATCCAGTTAAGAAATGGGCAGAGGACATGAATAGATACTTTGCCAAAGAAGACATACAGATGGCTAACGGACATATGAAAAGATGCTCAAAATTATTCATCATCAGGGAAATACAAATCAAAATTACCATGCGATATCACCTTAAACCAGTGAGAATGACTAAAATTAGCAACAGGGGAAATAACAGATATTGTTGAGGATGCAGAGGAAGGGGAACAATTTTGCACTGTTGGTGGGAATGAAAATTGGTGCAGCCAATCTGGAAAACAGTGTGGAGGTTCCTCAAAAGGTAAAAAAGGAACTACCCTATTACTCAGCAATTGCTCTATTAGGTATTTACACAAAGGATACAAAAATACTGATTCAAAGGGATACCTGCACCCTGATATTCATAGCAGCATTATCAACAATAGTTGAATGATGGAAAGAGCTCAACTATCTATGGCATGATGAATGGATAAAGAAGTGGCAAATACATACAATGGAATATTACTTAGCCATGAAAAAGAAATTAATCTTGCCTTTTTCAACAACATGGGTGGAACTGGAGAGTATTATGCTAAGTGAAATGAGCCCATATGGAAAGACAAATACTATATGATTTTACTCATATGTGGAATTTAAGAAACAAAACAGATGAGCACAGGAGGAAAAAAGGCAGGGCAAACTAGGAAACAGACTCTTGACTGTACAGAACAAACTAAGAGTTACTGGAGGGGTGTGGGATGGGTTAGGTTGCTAATGGGTATGAAGGAGGGCACTTGTTATGCACACTGGGTATTATATGTAAGTAATTAATCACGAGATTCTACACCTAAAACTAATAATTACACGGTATGATTATGCTAAGTGAAATAAGTCAAGCAGAGAAAGACAATTATCATATGGTTTCACTTATATGTGGAACATAAGGAATAGCATGGAGGACATTAGGAGAAGGAAGGGAAAAATGAACGGGGGAAATCGGATGGGTAGACGAACCATAAGAGACTACGGACTATGGGAAACAAAGAAGGTTTCAAAGGGGAGGGGGTTTCAAATTGGTTGGCCAGGTGATGGATATTAAGGAGGGCATGTATTGCATGGAGCACTGGGTGTTATGCACAAACAATGAATCATGGAACACTACAGCAGAAACTAATGATGTACTGTATGGTGACTAATGTAACATAATAAAATTAAAAAAAAATTACACTGTGTGTTAAGCAACTGGAGTTTAAAAAAGCATGGGAGACTATGGACTCTGAGAAACAAACTGAGGGCTTCAGAGGGGAGGGGGGTGGGGGAATGGGATAGACTGGTGATGGGTAGTAAGGAGGGCACATATTGCATGGTGCACTGGGTGTTATACACAACTAATGAATCATCGAACCTTGCATCAGAAACCAGGGATGTACTGTATAGTGACTAACATAATATAATAAAAAAAATAAAAAAAAAGGAGGGCACATGAAGTAATGAGCACTGGGTGTTGTATGCAACTCATGAATCACTAAATTCTACCTCTGAAACTAATTATACAGTGTATGCTAATTAAATTGAATTTAAATAAAATGTTTTAAATTACTTTTAAAAAAAACTTGAAAAATTAAAATAAATAAGAAAGAATCCAATATGTAACTTTCTTCTCCCATTCCATGGGTTGCCTCTTAGTTTTGTTGACTGTTTCCTTTGTTGTGCAGAAGCTTTTTATCTTGATGAAGTTCCAAAAGTTCACTTTTGCTTTTGTTCCCCCTGCTTTTGTGTCTTGAAAGAAGTTGCTGTGGCCGATGTCAAAGAGGTTATTGCCTATGTTCTCCTCTAGGATTTTGATGAATTCCTGTCTCACATTGAGGTCTTTCATCCATTACAGATAAAGGACTGGTATCCAAGATCTATGAAGAACTTCTCAAACTCAACACCCCAAAAAACCAAATAATCCAGTCAAAAATAGGCAGAAGACATGAACAGACACTTCTCCAAAGAAGACATGAATGGTTAACAGACACATGAAAAAATGTTCAACATCATTAGCCATCAGGGAGATTCAAATCAAAACCACACTGAGATACCACCTTACACCAGTTAGAATGGCAAAAACTAACAGGGCAGGAAACTGCAAGTGTTGACAAGGGTGTGGAGAAAGGAGAACCCTGTCTTACACTGTTGGTGGGAATGCAAGCTGTTATAGCCACTCTGGAAAACAGTATGGAGGTTCCTCAAGACATTAAAAATAGAACTACCTTATGACCCAGCGACTGCACTACCACGTATTTTCCCCAAAGATACAGATGTAGTGAAAAGAAGGGGCACATGCACCCCAATGTTCACTGCAGCAATGTCCATAAAAGCCAAACTGTGAAGGAGTCCAGATGTTCTTCAACAGATGAATGGACAAAGATATGGTACATATATAAAATGTAATATTACTCAGCCATCAGAAAGGATGAATACCCAGCATTTGCATCAACATGGATGGAACTGGAGGGGATAATGCTAAGTGAAATAAGTCAAGCAGAGAAAGACAATCATCATATGGTTTCACCCATATGTGGAACATAAGGAATAGCACGGAGGACCATAGGGGAAGGGAGGGAAAACTGAAGGGGGGGAAATCAGAGAGGGAGATGAACCATGAGAGACTATGGACTTCAGGAAACAAAGTGAGGGTTTCAGGGGGGGCGGTGAGGGGATGAGGTAACCAGTGGATGGGTATTAAGGAGGGCACATGTTGTGATGAGCACTGGTTGTTATGTGCAACTAATAAATCATTGAACACTACATTAAAAACTAATGATGTATTATATGGTGGCTAAGTGAACATCACTAAAAAAATAGAAAGAATCTTATAAATGTATCCATTTAATCTTAGCCAGATTTGATTTCACAAAATAAAATTATTTCCCCATAAATTTACAATCTTCTATATCCATTCAGGTTCTATACTATTCTTTTGTTTCTGTTTTCTCATTTTTTGAAAGATTTTATTTCTTTGAGAGAGAATGAGAGAATGTACAAGCAGGGGGCAGGGCAGAAAGAGAAGCAGATTCCTTGCTGAGCAGGAAGCCCTACGTGGGGCTCAATCCCAGGACCCCAGGATCATGATCTGATCCAAAGGAAGATGCTTAACTAACTGAGCCACCCAGGCGCTTCTGTTTTCTAATTTTTCTTTTTTTTTTAAGTTTATTTATTTATTTGAGAGAGAGAGAGCAAGGGGGGGCAGAGGGAGAAGCAGGCTCCCCGATGAGCAGGGAGCCCAACATGGGGCTTGATCCACGGACTCCAGGCTGATAATCTGAGCCAAAGGCAGACACTTAACTGACTGAGCCACCCAGGCACCCTTCTGATTTTTCTTAAGGACAAAAATACTCCTATTTTTTCCTACAAAACAAACAAAAACCAGATATCTTATATTCCTTACATTCTTTTCATATAAAATCACATTAAAGTTGCCTTTCATACTCTGTATAACAGTTTTTCCTTCACTCTGTTTCTAACAGTTATATTTTAATATATTGATTATAACTGTTAACCAATACAATCTTTATAGAAAAACCTAGGAAGTAAACTATTGTTAATTGTTATATACCAGTGCTCTTCAGTAGATTAGCAAATTTTATGAATGTACCATCTCACAATCTCTAGAGGTATATGCTTTGTATGATAAAATTCTCCAATTTATTAACAAAACCTAATATATTTAGCCTCTTTGTACCATAAAAAATAGGAAGCTAAAAGTAGGACAACTTAAACTTATGCTTAATAATAAACATTTCAGTGCTTTAGCTTATATAGAAATTATTTAGATATTCAATGGATAGCTATTACTTAATTTTGCATAACTCTAAGGTTGTAAGTTACCAAAATATTTTGGAAAAATATTTTTAAGCAGACATATTACAAAACGCAATTATTGTTAAAATGAAGTCTGCCATGGGGCCCCTGGGTGGTTCAGTCAGTTGAGCATCTGCCTTCGGCTCAGGTCATGATCTCAGTGTCCTGGGATTGAGCCCCGTGTTGGGCTCCCTCCTCNNNNGGAAGCGTGCCTCTCCCTCTGTCTGCCTGCAGTTACCCCTGCTTTTGTGCTCTCTCTCTCACTCTCTCTCATGTCAAAAAATAAATAAAAATAAAATCTTAAAAAAATAAGACTGTCAGAAAGACTCAATTTTATTAAAATTAATCTTATCTTTTTTATTGTAATAATTTTTTATTATGTTATGTTAGTCACCATACAGTATATCCCTCATTTTTGATGTAATGTTCCATGATTCATTACTTGCATATAACACCTAGTGCACCATGCAATACGTGCCCTCCGTAATACCCATCACCAGCCTATCCCAATCCCTGATTCCCCTCCCCTCTGATGCCTTCAGTTTGTTTCCCAGATTCTATAGTCTCTCATGGGTAATTCCTCCTTCTGTTTACCCCACCTTCCTTCTTATCTTTTGTACAATCTTAAACATCTAGTGTATATAATATTAGTTTATTTGACTAGTAAATGGAAGTAGAATAGAAATGTATGCTTGCATTATAGTTAATGTTCTCTGAGGATATACCTGTATCATTAAATCAACAATATCAAAGTAGTCTTATCTATGTATGGAATTACTGATCACTATATTGTACACCTGAAACTAATATGATACTGTATGTCAACTAACTGGAATTAAAATAAAAACTTTTAAAAAGTAGTCTTATTTACCAAAGATTTACCTAAGCCATGTAAATTTTAAAATATTTGAGTTGAAGGGTGCCTGCGTGGCTCAGTCGTTTAAGTGTCTGGCTCTTGATTTCGGTTCAGGTCATGATCTCAGGGTTGTGAGATCGAGCCCTGCGTTGGGCTCCACACTCAGCACAGAGTCTGCTCAGGATTCTCTCCCTCTCTCTGTCCCTTCCTGTGCTCACTCTCTCGCTCTCTCAAAGTAATAAATAAAATCTTTATAAATGAAACATTTCAGTTGGTTCCTATATTTCTGGTATAGAGAAATATTTAATTTACATAAGTGTTTATTTCTAAGTCAATTATGATAGAACTCCTTTAAGAAATGTTATAAATTAATTAGGTAGTGCCATCAGAAGATTGGAAAATTACACACATGCACATAAAAATGCAAGTAGAGATTTTATGATTTTCATTTTTAAAATTTTAGCCATGAGTCAGGCATAAACATAATAATGCAAAACTCACTAGCTTATATAAGAGTTGGTTGTATTTTTTGATCCATTTTATATCTTTATTGCAAATGTACTTATGGCAAAGGGGAAATGTTAAAGGTTATCTGTTCAATATGAGGTTAAAGCTTTTTACCAATAATTATGGGAAGATTCTTAAGATTTCCCTTGCTCTGATATGTAGTCTTGTAGAGCTGTAGAATACATTTTAGGACAGACACTGAGGTGACATGGAGCAGCTCTCTGGCCATCTCTAAAGCCTGAGTGGATAAAATACCCATCTGTTTCCAATTAGTTTTTTCATTTTTCTTTTCAGCCTCAAGTAGTTGCTTTTTGGAGTCTTTGAGTTTTTGAGAGTTCCTGATAGGGCCAAGGGCCTAAAATTTCAGTGACCATAGGGACTTAAGGAGCTGGAATCAGAAAAGAAATGTCTGGCAGGAGTGAAGAGAAGGGTGGAGAAGGAAAGGCTTGAAGGAAGACATATGAAAGGATGCAAAGAATCTGAAGAAAAGATCAAAGGTGGTAAAAGGAGGAGTGGACTCTCACATCATACACAAAGATAAACTCCAAATGGATGAAGGACGTTGATGTGAGACAGGAATCCATCAAAATCCTAGAGGTGAACATAGGCAGTAACCTCTTTGACATCAGCCACAGCAACTTTTTTCATGACACATCTCCAAAGGCAAGAGAAACAAAAGAAAAAATGAACTTGTGGGATTTCATCAAGATCAAAAGCTTTTGCACAGCCTAGGAAACAGTCAAAAAAACTAAGAGGCAGCCCACGGAATGGGAGAAGATATTTGCAAATGACACTACAGAGAAAAGACTGGTATCCAAGATCTACAAAGAACTTCTCAAACTCAATACACAAGAAACAAATAAACAAATCATAAAATGGGCAGAAGATATGAACAGACACTTTTCCAATGAGGACATACAAATGGCTAACAGACACATGAAAACATGTTCAAAATCATTAGCCATCAGGGAAATTCAAACCAAAACCACATTGAGATACCACCTCACACCAGTTAGAATGGCAAAAATTGACAAGGCAGGAAACAACAAATGTTGGAGAGGATGTAGAGAAAGGGGATCCCTCTTACATTGTTGGTGGGAATGCAAGTTGGTACAGCCACTCTGGAAAACAGTGTGGAGGTCCCTCAAAAAGTTAAAAATAGAGCTACCCTATGACCCAGCCATTGCACTACTGGCTATTTACCCCAAAGATACAGACGTAGTGAAGAGAAGGGCCATATGCACCCCAATGTTCATAGCAGAAATGTCCACAATAGCTAAATCATGGAAGGAGCTGAGATGCCCTTCAACCGATGGCTGGATTAAGAAGATGTGGTCCATATATACAATGGAATATTACTCAGCCATCAAAAAGAACGATTTCTCAACATTTGCTGCAACATGGACGGCACTGGAGGAGATAATGCTAAGTGAAATAAGTCAGGCAGAGAAAGACAATTATCATATGGTTTCACTCATTTATGGAACATAAGAAGTAGGAAGATTGGTAGGAGAAGAACGTGAAGAGGATGGGGGGGGTAAAGAGAAGGGGGAATGAACCACGAGAGGCTATGGACTCTGGGAAACAAACTGAGGGCTTCAGAGTGGAGGAGGGTGGGGGAATGGGATAGGCTGGTGATGGGTATTAAGGAGGGCATGTATTGCGTGGTGCACTGGGTGTTATATGCAAGTAATGAATCATGGAACTTTACATCAAAAGCTAGGGATGTACTGTATGGTAACTAACATAATATAATAAAAAATATTATTAAAAAAAAAAGGAGGAGTGGAGGTAATGGAAAGACAGAGTCTTTAGAGGAGCCAGTGTGGGGAGATCTTAAATTTCCCAAAGAAGCCATTAAAATTCCAAATTACTTTTAGTTAGTTAATGATACCAAAAAGAAGTAGAGAGAGATAGTGATGTAGCAGTATATTGTCACTTGGAGTTTTAAGACGGGGGTGGAAATACAAGCTGGTACAGCCACTCTGGAAAACAGTATGGAGATTCCTCAAGACGTTAAAAATTGAACTACCTTATGACCCAGCAATTGCTCTACTGGGTATCTACACCAAAGATACAGATGTAGTGAGAAGAAGGGCCATATGCAACCTAATGTTCATAGTTGCAATGTCCACAACAGCCAAACTGTGGGAGGAGCCAAGATGCCCTTCAATAGATGAATGGATAAAGAAGATGTGGTATATATATACACAATGGAATATTACTCAGCCATCAGAAAGGATGAATATCCACCATTTTCATTGACATGAAATTTGGGGGTATTATGCTAAGTGATATAACTCAATCAGAGAAACACAATTATCATATGGTTTTACTCATATGTGGAATATAAGTAATAGTGCAGAGGATCATAGAGGAAGGGAAGGAACACTGAATGGGAAGAAATCAGGGAGGGAGACAAACCATGAGAGACTCTGGACTCTGGGAAACTGAGGGTTATAGAAGGGAGGGAGTGAAGGTGGGGCAACTGGATAATGAGCATTAAGGAGGGCATGTGTGGTGATGAGCACTGGGTGTTATATGCAACTAATGAATCATTGAACACTACATCAAAAACTAATGGTGTACTATATGTTGGCTAATTGAACACAGTAATAATTTAAAAAAAAAAGACAGGGGTGTTCTGTTAACTGACAAAATGCCATTGGAGAAGCAGGATTAAGTTGAGAGAACAAAGAGACTTCAAAGAGAACCAGAATTAAATAGCAAATGGCAATTATCAAAACGACAAGAGCTAATTAGTATTGCCAAGGATGTGGAAGAGGAAAAACCCATGTGCACCTGTTTTTAAGAATGTAATTTGTTGCAACCACTATGGAAAACAGTATGGAGGTCAATCAAAAAATTAAAAATAGAACTACCGTAGAATCCAGCATCTCGCTTCTGGGTATTTACATGAGGAAAATGAAATCAGTATCTTGAAAAGATATTTGCAACCTCGTGTTTACTGCAGCATTATATACAACAGCCAAGACGTGGAAACCACCTAAGCATCCAATGACATATAAATAGATAATACACACACACACACACACACACAGAGTCATACACACAATGAAATAGTATTTGGTCACAAAGAAGAGACCCTGCTATTTGTGACAACATGGATGGGCCTTAAGGGCGGTATGCTAAGTGAAATAAGTCAAACAGAGAAAGACAAATACTGTATGATTTCATTTACATGTGAAATCTAAAACGAACAAACAAACAAACAAATAAACACATAGATAGAATAAATTGGTGGTTGCCAGAGGTGGGGCGTGGGGGATAAGTGAAATGGCTGAAAATAAAAGGTAGAAACTTCCATTTATAAGATAAATAAGTCATGGGGGTGTCATGCACAGCATGGTGACTACAGTTGACAATTCTGTATTGTATATCTGAAAGTTGGTAAAACAGTAAATCTTAAAAGTTCTCATCACAAGATAAACCTTTATGAGGTGTATGTTAATTACATGTATTACATTAATCATTTCACAACATATATATATATTCATATATAATATTATATATAGAGTTNNNTTTATATATATATATATATATATATATAATGTTATATCTCAATTAAAAACAACAACAACAAAAAGACCAGGAAGACAAAGTTTGTTATAGCTCAGGAGTCAGGGTATGAGCCCTACTCAAAACAAGAAGGGGAACAGCAAGGACTTCCATCCCAGCAGATACCTTTCATGAGAAGTCTGGGAGTCTAACTTAGTTTCAGTATGTACTCAAAATTGTAAGAAACAAGATCTGTCCTCATCATGCTTCAACAGACATTTGTCCAGAGCATTAGATCAGGACTTGGACTCACCACCATAAGAGCGAAGTTTGAAGATGATACAAGGGCCCCTATGCAGCTGAGAAGTCCAGTTGTAATGTCTGAGGAGATTCCAGTGGTGGTTCAATCCCGATCCAAACTGTGGAGCCAGTAACTATCAAAGATAACAAAGCCACACACTAGTTAAAGTGTAAGGACAAATTTTAATCACAAATATGTGATCTGAACTCAGCTTCTATTTGCTCAGAGGTGACTGGTCCTTTTAAAGGAGAATGAAGGAGTAGGAAGGGGGTGAGCAGAGTCTCAGTAGAGTCAGGAAAGTAAAAAAATTACAAGAAGTGGGAAGGAGGATTGATCCGTATGGAACCCATCTGGGTTTGTTATCTAGCGCTTATCAAAGTTAGGCTCCTGCCTTTCCACAGAGACTGAGAAACTAGGACCCTTATCTGGAGTTGGCTGCCACAAACAGCAAATTCTTTTGCTTGAATTTTCTCAGGCATGCACTTTAATCCCAGGGTGGGGGTGGGGAGAGGTGTGGGGAAGGAAGGGGGAGTCTAGGGTCATCCTAAAGATGCAGCTTGAGCTCTTAGAACCTAGGGCTGTTTTTGTTCAAGTCCCTTGGCCAAGTCTGTTATGTTCAGGTAGTACTATTTATCCTTAAAGTATTACGAATATACAAATATTAGGTTTGGCTAACTATTGCTACTTCATCCCCACAAGCAGCTGATGAAGACAATGCGTCAGGAAAGCTCTCTGCTGTGAGACAATGGAGAAAATCACGAGGTTTGTGTCAGGCAATCAAAGATCCTGTAAGAGACAGAGGCATAGCAGGACAGAAACTCCTGGGATAAATGGCCTTTAAGGGGCGCACCCACACCGGACCGCGGCACCTCGGCGCCCACTACGGGCACCGTCTGTTCCGGTAGGGTCCCTTTGGCTCAGTGGCCCTTGAGTCTTTTACACGGCATTCTTTTTTAAGTCAGCTCTTAGCCTCCCACCTGTGGACGTCAGAGGGCGCTGTGAGCTAACCCCTCTGAATGTTCCAATCACTGTATTAGTCCTAAGCACAGGCGCAAAATGACTAAGAAAACGGAGCCTACACGCAGAGGGAGGGTTGTGAGGCATGGAGAAAGGGAAGCAAACAGAAGCATTCAGGATCCCTGCCATCCACTGGAAACCCTCTCTGCCGCCTCCATCCTGACCCTTTCCTTGGCTCAAAAGCACTCCTGGTAACGTCCAGGGACCTGTCCACCAGACAGGAACCGTCCTCACTTGTTTTGACTATCTTCCCGACAGGCAGACCTCATGGGCAGGGAATAACATTTCTAGGAACAAGACACAGACGTTCGAAATTCCCCAGCACCACATGCATTCCTTTGTGGGCTGCCCCTGCATTACCTCTGACTTTCCTCTCTCACCTGCCCAATCCCATCATGCTCTGCCCTTCATGCTCCAGATATCCTCACAAATTACCTTTCCCAAAGGTCCTTTGAATTCATTGGCCTCTTCACATTCCCTTGCCTGTGATGAGGGAGGATATACTTTTTCTTCTCTCTGCGCTTCTCATTTTGCAGCGTTCACTGTTTCTCATACTTCCTCATACTTCGGCACTTCCTCCAAGAAGTCCTCTTTGTGCAACCCCTTGCAAGTCTGATTCCTTCTTCTGAGTTCCCAAGTGCAGCTCTCCATCCATAGTTTAGTTTCTTGTTAAGTTTTAGGAATTCCCACTGGACCACAATCTCAGAGAATATGGAAACGTCATCTATGTTAATCCCCCATGAGACCCCTCAAGTGTATTGGAGCCAGGGTGACTAAGATTTTCCTCTTATTGAAATTTAAAATCAAATAAGGCTATTTCAATCTCTCACATCCCACACCTCTAGTGTTTCTAGATACAGAATTTTTTCAACTGCAAACAGGACTGAAATCTGAAGACACTCCATCAGGTAGTCAGCAGCATAGCATAAGATCTTGCCTTTTGACTGAGACGGTTTCTTCACAACCCATCACTCTATTAATAAATCACCATCATATATATTTCTTCTTCTCACCTCCTTAGCACCCATTCTTTGCCTCTGGGTAAGGTGTCTCACCTTGCTGGATCTGAGTTAACTATGCATTCACCAAGAATCAACTCAGCAATTAGTACTCCTTTTATAAACCACTTAAAACATCAATTTTCAGTTTCATCAATTTTAACATGCACACATTCTCACATTTTCCATCCTAGAGAGAGAGAGAGAGAGAGAGAGAGAGAGAGAGAGAGAGAGAGAAGCTTCTTACAATTAATGGTGTCTCAGAGAGCACAGTGTCATTTGCATATGCAGACATAAATTTCATCTGAAAATCCTTATGTTGGCATTTTCTAGTCATATCACCAATACAAAGTTCTGCTGAACTGGTGCCAGTGTCTTGGAGGAAAGTCTTGGGGACAAAGAAGGAGTGTTCTCTATTAAGAAATGCTACATCACAATCTCTACTAACAACACTGGGAGACATTACATTAAACCTTAAGAACATCAATGACTGAGTCCAAACCTGATTCTGAAGAACTGGATGCAGACTGTGCAGATACTTTTGAGAACTTAGTTAATTAGCTTCATTTTTTATATATTTTTTTAAAATTTAAATTCAATTAGCTATTGTATCGTACATCATTAGTTCCTGGTATAATCATTATGATAACATTTTTTTCATTAAGGTACATCTTAAATTGATGATTCTTTGATCTGATGACATAAGATAAGTCCTACCCATTTGCAATCAAAGGGAAACTATGCAAAATCTAACTCTTCTATTCCTATTTGTATTACAACCTCTAGGTTTTTCATCTGTCTTCTTTTGTGGATTTTATTTGAATTATTCCTTCCCTAAACACTATTAATAAAAGCCCAAAACCTGGTGTACAGAAATCTTTCATCTAGTTTTGCAGAAGAAATGAACCAGAAAATTGTTAGGAAATAAAATTTTAAAAGATGAAAAATTCTAGGGATCTTCCACCTGAAATTTTGGAATCCATTAGCATGGTTTGGGCAACTCTCCTCCTGAGTACTCAACCCAAAGCAAAAGAACATGGCCACTGAAGCGCTCTATGAAATAAAATAACAGATACAAAGGGTAACAGTTCCTAAACATTTTAAGTACTGAAAATATTAGATTGAATTATCAGGGAAAATTGTTTAACATGTAAATACCCACTTTGACTAGATCAAGTAAAGTGGGGACACATTATCATTCCTAGTGATAACAATGCTACTTTTCGTAATTTACACAAATACATTATGTAAATATAGGAAAATAATTCTAATCCTATAATTGTTCTTTTAGCTTTTTATGAAGAAGTAAAATAGATAATTATTCTAGTAATGCTTCAAATATCAATAGTTTGTTCTTGGCACTGCAAATGTGGTGATAAAGAGATCATAAAGCTTGAACTGGCAGATTA
This sequence comes from Ursus maritimus, assembly GCF_017311325.1. NCBI lineage: Eukaryota > Metazoa > Chordata > Mammalia > Carnivora > Ursidae > Ursus > Ursus maritimus. Next base: position 4,414,011 of record NW_024425230.1, read on the forward strand.
TTGAGTTTGAGCAAGCACGTTCACATTTTTAACAAAATTTTGTCCCATAATCTAAACATTATGTCTATATCTACGTATACATATGTGCACACATATATATTTGATGTCAGAAGTGTTCGAGATTCTGTTATAGGAATGGTGATAAAACAGGGATAAAGGAAGAAGAATTACCTGAACTGCACTCTATTCTAATACATGTTCAGTGTCCACTGTTTATCCAATTACTTGTGTATAGTTGTGGAAATCCTCCTCTCTCAGTTTTTATGGTATCCCAGTAAAAGTATTTGTTCAGAGATAAGTCAGACAGACAATGGCAAATACTACATGATATCTCTTGTATGTGGAACCTTAAAAAAGCCAAGCTTACAGAAACAGTGAGTAGAATGGTGGTAAGCAGGGCTAAGGGCTAGGGGGAAACAGGATACTGGTCAAAGGGTACAAACTTGCTGTAAGAAGATGAGTAAGTTCTGAGGATACAATGCACAACATAATAATTACAGCTAACAATACTGTATTATATACTTAGAAGTTGCTAAGAAACTAGATCTTAAATGTTCTATTTACAGAAAATAAGTTATAATTATGTGAAGTGATAGAAGTGTTAGATGATGTCATGGTAATAATATTGCAATAATAATTGTATCAACTCAGCATGTTGTATACCTTAAACTTATATAATGTAATATCTCAAATAATTAAGTTCCATCTCAAACTACCTTAAAAAATCCTCTTTGGATGTAAGCTTGCAAGAGTGCCCTTGTGCCTCTTAACACTACAATGGGATCAGGCACCAAGCTGTAGGCACATCTCCATGGTTCCTGGCACCAATCAGGATGCTACACTGACCTACAGACACTTTCCTAATTCATTGTATTCATCCTCTTTCAGTTTAACCTAAGGATAAACCCAGGGTTCTGTGGTCCATTATCACTTACCTAGCACATTCTTTCTCCCAATGGAATGGAGCATGGACTTTTAATAGTCATATATATTTTCAATTCAAGGTCATGGGTGGCAACACTGTTTCAGATACTAATATGTTGAATCTTTGTCCTTGAAAAGCCCAGATATCATATTTATTTTAGAAGATTCTGACCTCCCAGTCATTACCACATGGGACATTCTCCTCTAATTTTAGAGTCTACCAAAGGACATTTTTGCCTATGGAATAATGCTAGCCCAGACAGGATCTATTATAATATGTGAACTGACACTCAGGGCCAGAGCCAAAGTTAGAGTCAACATAAAACCTCAGTGGTGCCCATGTAATGCAGTTCTGTAGGATGGGAAGAACAAACAGGAAGCAAAGGAGAAGACAAAACAAAGGACTTTTAAAGGGCCAGTAACCATGTCAAGTGGTTTGTGATGACAATGATACTTAATGCTTAAAAATAAGTTTGATAATTTTTCTTAATTGTGTATCTTACATGTTATTCCTGCTATTTAGGTCAGGATTCCAAGCAAGAGACATGGCCCTATTTAGTCTCAGTCTGTTCTTCTATAACATGTGGAAAATAAATATACCATTGGGATTGTTTGAGGATGCAAACAATCAATGCATGTGAGAAATAACTAAAATCATTGATAATATTCCCTGAGCTCATTGCAGGTGTCCAACCCTGCTCAAAGCTGTTCTCATAAACTGTGTCACAGCACAGGAAATGTGTTCTGTGGCTTTGACTAAACCTCAGGTATCTCTCTCCTAAAGAAACCCCTACACAGAAGCCACAATTCAATTGGCAGCAATGAAAGGGATGCAGGGACAATTATGACCTGGATAAGTGTTCCAAATGACTTCCCCTGTGTGAGCATTTGAGCAGAATCCTGATGTCCTTCCTTAAAAAGCATACTGGAGGACTGGAGGAAGAGATAGAAAGCTACCAACTAAGAATGCAAAAATGGAAATCAGATGGATGCTGGGTCCGTAAGGATGTTCTTAAGCTTTCCAACAGTCCTGGCTTGCTTGCCCTAGGATTTTGCCATGTACATAAAAAATAAACTCATTGCTTCTGTATGTAACTGTTGTAATGTATTGTTTTATACCTTGATACTTAAAACATGGCTTTGTAACACCTGGACAATATTCTAAAAGCAACAATCCAAAGAAGCAATATCAGAGTCCTTCCCAAAATTGTCTTCTCTCCTCAGTCTGTTCCTTTGTTCTCTCCTCTGGTTACTTGACCTCCTGTGGTATATGCGGGAGATAATTTTGCAGATAAGAGAGGTTTAGGTAAGAAAAACAGAGTAATGAAATGGTCAAAATGTGTTAATTTATTCAAAATGGTTAAATTATTCAAAAGTTATAAGTGGGATGGTATTTTATAAATATCAAAATGCTTCTGAGTACATATAGGGAAATGAGTAAAAATCGTGCTATCTTATGACATGAAACAATTTTATTTTATTTTTTAAAGATTTTATTTATTTATTCATGAGAGAGAGAGAGAGAGAGAGAGGCAGAGGCAGAAGGAGAAGCAGGCTCCCCACAGAGCAGGGGCCTGATGTGGAACTTAATTCCAGGACTCTGGGATCCTAACCTGAGCCGAAGGCAGATGCTTAACCGATTGAGCCACCTAGGGGCCCTTTGTTTTATTTTTATAAGATCTATTTATTTTAGAGAGAAAGAGAGAGAGTGAGAGCAAGAGAGAGCAGTGCGGAGGGCTGAGGGAGAGGAAAAGAGAGTCTGAAGAAGACTCCACACTGAGTGTAGAGCCCCACATGGGGCTCAGTCTCACAACCCTGAGATCATGATCTGAGCTGAAACCAAGAGTCGGATGCTCAACTGACTGTGCCACCCAGGTGCCCTGGCATGAGAATATTTTAAAAGCACTTTGGCAATATCTAGCAATATGTTAAAGGGGCACCTTCTGGCTCTAAGAATCTCTACTACAAAAATGTATACATTTTAGTATACATGTTTATTTTTATGTTTAAGAATGTTTGTTTCAACATTGTTTCTTGTATCAAACAACAATAACAACATAAACAAAGCTCCCCTAAATATTGAAATATCAAGGAAAAATTGGTAAACTGGAAAATCATTGTGGCCCATCAATACAATGAAATACTATGAAAACTTTTATTACGATTGTATAGTGTGTATCTGTCAATGTATGAATGGATAAAGAAGACATGGTATACATCTATGCAATGGAATATTATTCAGCCACAAGAAGAAGGAAATTCTGCCGTTTGCAACAACTTGGATAAAACCTGAGGGCATTATGCTAAGGGAAGTCAGTCAGATAGAGAAGTCCAAATGCCTTATGATATGCATATGTATTCTTGTATATGTATTCTAAAAAGTTGAATTCATGGAAACAGAGAGTAGAGTGGCTCTTAATGGGGGTTAGGGCTTGGGAAAATGGGTTGATATTGGTCAAAAGGTAAAATTTCTAGTTATACAATGAATATGTTCTGGGAATCTAATGTACAACATTGAATTATAGCTAATAAACTGTACTGTATAGTTGTAAGTTGCTAAGTGAGTAAATGCTTTGTTTTCACCACAAAAATAAATAATTTTATGATGTGATTGAGGTATTAGCTAATTTTATGATAGTAATCATTTTGAAATATGTAAAATGTATCAAATCAACATGATGTATGCCTTAAACTGACATAATGCTATATGCCAATTATTTATCAATACAACTAGAAAAATTTAAATTATTAAAAATACATGCTTGCTAAAATATTTCAAGTAGACAACCATACAAATGTTAGGTGATAATTTCTCTCCCTTTTACTCAAATTTAATGTAAAATGTTCACCTTCAAAATAATATTTAGTTGGGGTGCTTGACTGGCTCGTCTGTAGAGCATGCAAACTCTTGATCTCGGGGCCCTGAGTTCAAACACCATGCTGGGTGCAGAGCTTACTTGAAAAAAATAATAATATTTAGCTGAAATGTCAATTTAGTGTGACTGAAAAGATACTTTTGTTGCAAAAGCAAAAGTAGGAAAGGTGGTTCTGGAAAAAAAAAACTTTTGCATTTAGCGTTTAATCGTTCATTACACAGAAGAACATAAAAATTCAAATTCAATTACCAAGACCCCAACAATTGGAGAGAAAATATATGAAGAATATGGAGAATCAGCCAGAATATTAATTCAAATATATATGCTAGCCCTATCATGAAGGACTCATCCTCAAGACCTAACCTAAACCCAATTACCTCCCAAAGTACCATTGCTTTGGGGAATAGGGCTTCAACATATGATTGGGGTGGGGCACAAACATTCAGTCTGCAACATTCTTTACTGTTACTTTTTATACTGCATCATTTTTATGGCAATAGAAATCATTTCTTTATCTGCCAGAATGACCACTTGTCTGCTGTATCAAAGCAGCAGGTTCTTCATCTGCTCAGAACATTCATATATCCTCCACACACAGTAGAGTGGATGCCACATGGGTGACTCAGTATTTCATTTCACAAAAGTGAATGAAATGCTGCATCAACCTTCCTATCCTTATTCAAATAAGCCACACAAGTACACAAAATATAATCTGGTGTTTTTGATGATCAAATTATTTAGTAGTGTCCTGAGTACAGAGATAAAGTTGATGTGAGTCCTGTAGATAGGATATGAGCCTATCCACAGCTCTGCTCATTCTACTTATAAATCCATGAATACGGCATATAATTTCTCCGCAAATCACCAGCATATGTAATACCTTGTTACCTTAGTTACCTGCACTTCTATGCGGATAATCAAGGAATTCTGAGGAAATCACAATTCTGTTGCCTGTATGAACTTCCAAAAATAAGTATTTAGTGGTAACTAGTTTCATGCTGAACAAAAACATATATTGCCATGTGCATGTGTCTGTGTCTGTGTGTGTTTCTTTCTCAGACAGAAAAATACCAGGTCAAGGTAAAGTCAACAACTAATATTTATGGATCCTGTATTTTCACTCCAGTCATGCTTAATTTTTTTCCCTGTGCAGAGCTTTTTATTTTGATGTAGTCCCAAGAGTTTAATTTTGCTTTTGTTTTCCTTGCCTCAGGAGATGTATCTAGAAAAATGTTGCTATGGCTGATGTCAGAGAAACTACTACCTATGCTCTCTTCAAGGATTTTTATGGTTTTAGGTCTCACATTTAGATTTTCAATCCGTTTTGAGTTTATTTTTGTGTGTTGTTTAAGAAAGTGGCCTAATTTCATTGTTCGACAAAGCAGGAAAGAATATCCAATGGGAAAAAGACAGTCTCTTCAACAAATGGTGTTGGGAAAACTGGACAGCTACATGCAAAAGCATGGTTAATTTTTTTAAAGTCATGGTTAATTCTTTAGAGCTTTCCTGGGCTTCCTAGCTATTGGACTTGAAAAAAAAAAAAGAAGAAAATAAACACTCTTTTTCCAACTGCCCTTTCTTACTGACATTGTTGGTGAAACATTTCAGGGCTCAGAGATTTTTGAAGCTCAGAGGTTTATAGTGTTTTGTTTTGTTTTAACATGAAGCTAAGACAATTACAAAGTATGACTTAAACTAACCACAAAATTGTGTGATGGCCAAAATCCAGAAGAGTAATACATACCAGGTGAATTCTAGGAAATTCAGCTCTTCCCTGTGAGTAAGGGTTGTGGGTGTAGAGAAATCCTCATGTCTAAGCCCCGATCTCTATAGCACACTTAGTAACTATATATACTTAGTAACTTAGTAACAAACATGTATATATAATATATTGTTATAAACTATATATTGCTACACAGATGTTTATATATATGTACATATTTATCTACTGATATATCTATGTATATATGTATATATGTGTATATATATGTATATATATGTGTGTGTGTATATATATATATGAAATATGATCTGATCATAATCTACTTCTGGGCCATTCCATGAGGAAGAGAGAGTAAGACAGAAAGACAGCTTGTGAACTCTAACAAATACCCACAATAAACCTATCATACTAATGGGTCTGAAAAAACTAAACAGATATGAAGTGTTTATCCTGAGTATATTTTGAATTTAGAAATATGGGTTTTGAACTGTGTCCTTAATGTATTTACCTGTTTAATGGTTAAATAATGTCCATGATGAAATTGTGTGTGTATATGATCAAAGAAAAGCCCTAAAAGTAGAGTTCTGACAAATACTATACCATCAGAGATTTATCTATAATCACTGTTCCTACCATTAATATGATCACATGTGCATTCACATAAATGTAAACACACACATGTATACACATATACACTCATAAGCCCACCTTCAAATAATCCACATAAGTATTTAAAAATTAGAGTAAATCTTTAGGAAAGAAATACACCAAGATTTTGATACTGGTCACCACTGTAAGGTGAGATCAGACAAGATCTAGGGTATATGCAGATTTCCAATGTCTACAGTTGAGACTTCTATACTTATACAATTAAATAAAAAGCACTGAAGCAAAATATATATAATGCATAAGTCATTATAATTGTATTAGAAAAGTAAATTAGAAAAGATGTCTAAATATGATTACTGTTATTCTATGCTTTTCTGATTATATTCTGCTTGCTCTGTTTTCTATATACTCTCTACAACTTTGCAGAACTTCAGGGAATTCCAACTAACTTTCAAAAATGAAGGATAACATACATTTCATTCTGTAAGTTTTGGAGAACTGATAAGAAAGGAGAAAAATTAAGGTTTTGAAGAGAATATAGTAATCATAATCACAATAATAGCCAAATTTATAAGGCATCAATGAAGAGGCTTTAGGAATACCTTAGTGAGGAGAATTTTAGCCTGACAGTGTAGAGATCCTGGAGTAGAGACCACTCTAAAGGCATATGAAAGACTAGAACATGTAAGTGTTACTGTCAATTTGCGGTGAAAGGAGAGGGATAAAGAGAGAGGAGAATATATAATGGGGTACAATGAGAAGATGTTTGACAATTAACTGACCTAGTCTGGCACAAATATATGTTCAGGAAGTCCTGAATTTAATTAATTAAGTAAGTAAGTAAGTAAATAAATAAGTAAACTGTACCCCTAATGTTGGGTTTGAACTCACCACCCCAAGATCAAGAATCACATGTTCTACTGACTGAGCCAGCCAGGTGTCCCAAATCCTGAATTTTAAATTTAGCTCCATGAAAGCTGACTTTAAAGTGCAAAGGTTCTGAGGTGCCTGGGTGGCTCAGTTGGTTAAGTGTCTGCCTTCGGCTCAGGTCATGATTTCCAGGTCCTGAGATAGAGCTCTGCATCAGTCTTCCCACTCAGCAGTAAGTCTGCTTGCCTCTCTCTCTCTCTCCCTCTGCTCATTCTCTCTCTGTCAAATAAATAAATAAAATCTTTTAAAAAATAAAGTTCAAAGGGTCCATTCTGTAGCTGACATAAATATATACATTACACTTATTTCAAAATTTTGGTAGGTCAAGCAACACATTTTTAAAATTAGAATAAATAATATCATGTCATGTAAAATTCATCTAAATTTAAACTATAACATGAGACTCAGAGCAAAGTTTCCTGCCCATTTTTGATACCCACTAGGTGTATTGCTTTGGAAAACTTTTGAATATTAACATAGGAAACATTTACTGAAATCTGCATTTCATATTAAAAGTGGCATTCTCAGTGCACCTGGGCGGAACAGTCTGTTGAGTATCAGACTCTTGGTTTTGGCTCAGGTCATGATCTCAGGGTTGTGAGACTGAGCCCCATCTTGGGCTCTGCACTCAGCACAGAGTCTGCTTGAGATTCTCTCTCCCTCTCCCTCTGCCCCTAACTCCCTGTGCATGCTTTCTCTCTCACTAAAATAAATCAATAAATCTTAAAAAAGAAAACTTCATATTTAAAAAATAAAAAAAAATAGAAGTGGTATTCTTATTCCTCTAACAAAAAAGTGATAGTCGATATCATTATAATTGACAAATATTTGAAAATTTACTAAGAATACAAATATATTAAAACAGAATTGGAAGGCATAGAAACTAAAATGAAGAACTTGGGTTTCACATATTTTATGAGTATAAATATGAATTTGTGAACATAAATTAAACAATTTTTTTGCCAAAATTAAAAAGGTAGAAAATGCTCCTTTCAAGGTTCCTTTTCCAGGTAAGATGAGGTAAGCACACTTCACCCTGTTTCTTCCCCTGAATGTAGCCATAAACGTTGAATAAAATGTATGAAACAACTATTTAAGGACTGAAAATAAACAGTGGTGGGGAATCAAAGAAGAACAACGGATTGTGAAGTACTACTGAATCGGTGATATGTTTTCTTTCTTTCTCTCTTTTCTTTTTCTTTCCTTCTTTTCTTTCCTTTCCTTCCTTCATTCCTTCCTTCCGTTGTCTTCTTTTTCTTTCTTTTCTTTTTTTCTCTTTTTCCCTTTTTCCCTTATCATGTATCTACTGGCCTGAGATACGCATGTATCTCCTAGCCTGTACCTAACACATCCAGAATTCCACAAGTGAGCAGTGCAGTGCAGATAGAATAACCCAGGAGAAGCCCTTATCTAACACTAATTTGAGAATAGCAAAGGGAACTCCTAATGCTCAGAAAGTGCAGAATTTGCCCTCCCCCCTCTCTTTTCTCCAATCTCTCTTTCCCAAGCCCTGAGGCCACTCTGTCGTCATGGTAACCGTGGCAGCTAAGGGACCTCACAAGAACAAAATGTAAGAGTAAGGAAACTTTCCTCTCTACTGAGAGAAGTTGCAGTTCTAAGACAGTAGGGCCAACACATATTATTTTTATGTTTTCTTTCTCTGTCTTCTGACCTTTATATACTAGAACATGTTCTAAATCATGGCTTAAGGACTGAAAAGGGGAATCAGTGGAAACGGAAATTACTGGGAGTTTGTGAAGATAGAGGAGTTTGAGAAAGGGATTCCTTGAAATAGTACAAGAATTCACAGGCTCACCACCCCCTCTAACTCAGTTAGTGTTGATTTCATTCCAATTAACATACCAAAGACTGAAACTGCCCAGGCTCTAAACTGAACTCTGGGTGGTGTAAAGACTAGACTGTAAACATTTTTGGCTTTATGAGCCATATTGTCTCTTTCAAAACTACTGAAATTTTCAATTGTGGCATGAAAGCAGCTATAGACAAATAAATGGGCATGCCTGTTACATTAGAATTTTATTTACAAAAAACAGGTTTGGGGCAGAATTTACGTCTTGGACTATAAGGCAACAGAAATATGTGAGTGTTCATTGCAGCACAAGCGTGAATAATATGGTCTAAGCAGACAATACTTTTGTGCTCTCACTCCAACAATAATTGCTGCTTTAAAATTGGAAATGCATTTTACCTTTGTCTTCTCATCTATATAATGGTTAAATTCATAGAACAACTCCATGTACATTTTCTTAAATTTAATTTCAGGAAAAAATATATGCCACAAAATAGCCTCTGAATAAGTACTTGCTTGAATTAATATTATCCTTATATGTTGTGTATAATATATTAAACACATAAATAAACAAATTTGGTGAAACACATCAATGTATTTTATGTATCTTATAACTATACCTTTAAAAAGAGCATCAAAGTTAAAAAAAAAGACACCAAAATATTAATGGTGGTAATGCACTGCAATGATTAATTTCTGGAATCAGGGGTATAGGTAGGAAGTTCTTAACTATAAAAAAAAATTACAATTATTTTTTTTCATTTTGTTTCTTTTTTGTTGCTGACAAGGATTCTTCACTTGAACCAACTTTAGTCAGGCTCCTGAACTTTCTCCTGGTCCCATGTGTACACTTCCTTGTAAAATCTACTTTTAGCAAGAACTCCACAAAGTCACATTAACCAGAAATTCCCACCCTAAATATTTGAACCTCCTTGAACATCCTTAATCAGCTTCTTTATCTTCCACCATCCCCCAGTTTGTGTCTGCTGAGCCTGGTCTTCAGTAAGAATCCTGTTAGGTTGATTCAGCCAGAATCCTGAAATTTCATCTGACTCCCATCTTAGTTTTGGGGTATAAATCCCTGTACCATATTCAAGAGTTGAGCCTAACTTCTTTCTTCTACTGTAAAATCCCATTGCAGTGGCCCTTATACTTATGACGATGGTCCTGAATAACGTCTACCTTACCATCTTTAACAAAGGTCATTGAATATTTTTCTTTAACATTACAATTGGCATGTATTCCCCTTTCAAAAAAAAAAAAAACCACAATGGTATAGTCAACATAGCAAAATAAGTATACAAGATTATAGAACAACAATAGAGCCAACTAATAAATTATAGCAGACCATAGTGACTTAATGTTGGGATTCTCTCCCGTTCCTTTAACCTTCTCTAATATTGCTTAAATATTTCATTATAAAGCAAAAAATGGAGGTAAAATCAAAATAATTTACAACAAAAATAAAACTTGACTTAGGGTTGTATTAACTACAATGTTGTTTACCATGAGCAAGATGCTGATTAAGCTGCAGAGTCCGAAACCACCTTCCTTAGTCAGTTCATACATTTATAAAGAAAACTTTGCTGGAACAGTCATTTCTGTTCTTTCATATATGGTCTATAGTTGCTTTCATGTTACAACTGCAGAAATGAAGAACTGTCAGGTATTCCAAGCTTACAATGCTTACTATGTAGCCCTTTATACAAAAAAAAAAAAAAAAAAAAAAAAAAAAAATGCTGACCTCTGAATTACAGAGTTTAGGAAATATTTTCTATGAACAAGGAAGGAAGGAAGGAAGGAAGGAAGGAAGGAAGCCTCTGAATTACAGAGTTTAGGAAATATTTTCTATGAACAAGGAAGGAAGGAAGGAAGGAAGGAAGGAAGGAAGGAAGGAAGAGTCAGAACCGGAAGGACAGCATAGATGAACCAGAGGCAGTAGCAGTTACAATTTTGGGACTGAATGATCAGTTCTAAGATGAAACCTAGGGTAATGGAGTAGTAAGTCAGGACACATTAAAAAAAAGAAAGAAAGAAAAAAAAAGAAAGAAAAAGAAAAAAAAGACAAGGTTCAGCAGAAACTTTTTTCAACCTTGCACACACAAAAAAAATCTTAAAAAATAATTTCATGTGATTATTGAGACTTTTGTGAAGTTTAACTTTGAAGCCCCTGAAGTCTTCTTATATTAAAGGTGTTTTATTGAAATAGTAAGAAAAAAAGTTAGAGAATCAATAAAGAATCTTAAGGAAAATCTAGAAAGGATTAAAGTAGTATATCATTAAAAAACCCTCAAGATCAGTATTATTGAAAAATATTTAACTGTGCGGATGGACGCAATAAAGGAATGTAAAGAAGGGGCATAAAGTTACGGTTTTTGGTAATGCTTATATAACCATAGGAAAAAAAAAAAAAAAAAAGGAGGAAAGGTTTGTGGAAACATCACTGTATGTAGTTTTCGCGGGGACAGGGGCAAAACACCCGAGACTAATACAAAGTTAAACAGCAAGAACTCAAAGCAAGATACTAGTCTGGAGAGACTTTTTTTTTTTTTTTTTAATGGGACGATACTTAAATAATTTGTTAACGTCTTTGAGGTGAACACAGCCGATCGGAAATTCACGGAACTCGCCTTGAGGAGGAACTGACACAGAGAAGAGCACGGAAACGGAAACCAGGAGGGGAAGGAGAGGCGCACCTGATAATGCCCCGCCCACGCGCCGCGGAGCTTGCAGGATCCGCTCTTGCGGCGGCCGGAAAGCCACGTGACCTTCCCACAGCGCACTGCGAGCAAGCCGGCCGCGCCGTACAATGGCGCATTTCCTGCTGGCCGTTTTGCCGGCGGGGCTCTTTGATTAATGTCTGTGCAGTACGAGTCGGAACGCCGGAGTGTTAGACTTCGGGGCTCTGCTGGGGAGCCTCGAGCAAACAAACCAGGCTTATCAGAGTAGAAAATGCTTTAAAGTATAATAACGTACAAGGCTTTAGCTTAAGAAATTACGCTCCTTGACTATAGTATAACTAAACAGGAAAATGTTTATAAACACGCATATACAGTTCCAAGGATGAATTTGAAATAGTGTGAAGTCAACCGCCCTAGTTTTCTATAAAATACGTGCTTTCTCTCTCTCTAATGTCCCATAATCCTAAATGAAATCAATCTGTTAGAATTCACACATCAATCCTTAATCTTTATGTTACTTGTAGAAAAATGTAAAGTGGATATGGGCCAGGCTTCCCTGTATCTTTATTGGGGATAATCATGAATAACATTTTTTCCCCACAGCAATTATTTATTATGCTTCACTTTTCAAATAAATATTTTAAAATCCTGCTCAAATGAACACAGACATTTCTGGTTCCTGGATCCCATCTACTCCCCCCCCCCCCCTTAACTTTTAGTTTGCTGTTGGCTTCCCATTTCTGTTGATGCTAGATGGCGCTCTGAGCCCAGGGGTCTCTGATTCCAAAAAGTGTAGCACGTACTACTGAAATATGAGAAAGTGAGTTTAAGGCTTGAAAGTAACCTGTGTTTGGAGCTGAATTGCCTCCTTACAGCAGCGGCGTTCATGGTGTGACTTGGCATGTCTCACATGGAAGTCTAACTCGATCAAGAGAAGGCTGTACCCTGCAAACACTAAGTTTTTTTGTGGCTATTTTTCCTGGAACTCAGGCTCTCTCTCAATCTCTCTCTCTCTTTTTTTTTTTTCATGCCATACTTTTCCTTTGCCTAGTCTTTCTTTAAACCCCATAAATTTTGTTATTCAAATTTACAAGTCTCCCAAATTCTCATTTTACAGTTACACTGTTCCTAGTAAGCAGACCCCATAGTAGTCCAGTGAAATGTGGAAAACTTAAAATCCAACAGTAACAGAATAAAATGCCCCCCAAACCTAACCCAGGCATATATTTCCAGCTTTCAAGTGTACTGAAATTGCTATTTTCCATGTGATTTCTCACATCTTTTGTCTTTTATACATACCCTGGTCCCTACCTGAATACAATTTCTTTTTTGGCTTCCCTAGCTCTAATTTTAATGGTTTTCTGCTCTTATTCTATATTCAGTCATAGAATGTTTCTTCAGCAAATCTTCAGTGACCACTTAAATTCAGGTTGCATCCTAGCACATCTCATGGGATGCAGCAGAGTAATGTACATTCCCTACTACAGCATATGTAATCTTATTTCCATTGCCTATTTGAATCTCCACTTGCCTGATGTCTCAAATAAAAAGAGAAAATTTACATTGGGTTTTCATTTGTCCATTCTTCATATGTAGCAAAATACATGCCACATGGTTATCACTCAATTTCCTTACTTTTCAAAATTGAATGGGTCAAAATCATTTTTTCCTATATTCCAACAATGAATAAATGAATATTGAGGTTAAAATTATGATTTTACAATAGCATTAAAAATATGATACACATAGGGATAAATCTGACAAAATGCATGCACAATTTATACTCTGAATATTACACAACACTGATAAGATTAATACAAAATATTTAAGTAAATGTAGAAAGAGTCCAATCTCATAAATTGGAAGGGTCAATATTTTTAAGATGTCAATTATTGCATATTTATCTAAGTCTTTTTTTACACAATCCCCAATCAATATCTCATTATGAATTTTTGTACAAATTGACAAGTAGATTCTAAAATTTACATAGGAAAGTAAAGGACTTAGAAAGCCAAATTAATTCAGAAAATATGGAACAAAGTTAGAGGACTAGTATGATTTATTTCAAGACTTAATATAAAGAAAAGTTGATATAAAGATAGATATTTAAGTAAATGGAACATCATAGCATGCAGAAATAAACCCATAGGTATTTGGTCAGTAGGTTTTTGATAAATGTGCTAAGGGAAGTCAATGGAGAAAGGACAGTATTTGCAACAAATGGTGCTAAGACATTTGAACGTCCAAATGCCAACAACAACAAAATGAAGCCATCCAATTGTAGTTTGCACTAAATTAAAATTTAACTCAAAATTTATCATAGATATAAATACAAAAACCTTAATATATAAGATCTAAAAGAAAACATAGTGGGTAACATTTGTGAACTTGGAATAAGCAAAACACTCATGGGTAGGGAGTAAATATTAAAAGCCACAAAAAATGGATAAATTGTACTTAATATTAAAAATAGGTTCTGGGGTGCCTGGGTGGCTCAGTCGTTAAGCGCCTGCCTTCCGCTCAGGGCGTGATCCCAGCGTTCTGGGATTGAGCCCCACGTCAGGCCTCCGCTGGGAGCCTGCTTCTTCCTCTCCCACTCCCCCTGCTTGTGTTCCCTCTCTCACTGGCTGTCTCTCTCTCTGTCGAATGAATAAATAAAATCTTTAAAAAAATAGGTTCTATTCCTTGATTGTTAACAAAATGGCAAGAGATACAATAGACTTAACTAAAATATTTTCAATACATAACTGATACAAAACATGTGTCAAGAATTTGTATATATATAAAATATATAAGTTTTAGTAACAATAATACTACATACTATGAATTTTAGTAACAATAAAACAAGAAACACAATTTTTTAAAGCAGGAAAATTGATACTTACTTAACCAAAGAAGAGTTGGCAAAGAAGCCCATGAAAATATGCTCCACACCACTGTCATCAGACAGATATGAGTTGAAACCACAATGAGACACCACTACCCATCTACTAGAATAATTTTTAAAAAGTTAAAAATACAACGTCAATACCAAATGCTAGGAAAGATGGCCTTTAAATAGGTGATTAAATAAAAATGAGGCTGATAGGGTGGGTGCTAATCTACTCTGACTGGTGTCCTTATAAGAAGAAAAAAAAATGCGCAGGCAGAGAAGTATCAGGGATGCTGACACAGAAAGACCACATAAGGATGCATTAAGAAGGCAGTCATCTGCAAGCCAAAAGAGAATCCTCAGAAGAAACCAAACCTTTCAACACCTTGATGTTGGACTTCTAATCTCCACAACTGTGAGAAAATAAATGGTTTAAGCCATCCAGTATGTGGTATTTAGTTAGGGAAGCTCTAGCAAACTAATGCATTGCTATAATAATTAACTTCGTCATTATCTCACTTTAGAAACTGCCTCTTGACCAGATGATTTTGAAAATTTAGTTATTAAGGTTAGATTTTTCTGTCTGAGCTATAAACTCCAATCTTCACACACAAATCAATGTATTTCATCCATGTCTTAATTCAACATCTAAGTGTTTTTACCAGGGAGGTCAGAGAATATATCCTGGGGGATATAAAAATGAAAGGTCAAATAGAATTCTTTGATTTCAAAGGGCTTACATTCTAGTTCTTATGTTCCAGGTGCTAAGTATAAAAGTCATAAACATGGTGGTCTCATCTACTATTAAGAAGATAAATGGAAATAAGCTTTCAGGAAGCTTCCCTGTGTCTTCCTAACATCACAGAGGAGTCAATAACCACCCCCCCATCATACACGCTTTTGTTTTCATTATCTTTTGAGGTTGTCTTTTTACTCATCTATAACAAGAATCCCCAGGTTCTTTTGTTGCTGTTGTTTTCATCTTACTGCCAGCTTTCTTCACCAAGTTGAACCACTGAACCTAAGCTCTTCATAGCTGATATCAATAGGTGGCAATATTATTTTTTTAAAAATCAAATTTAGAAGTGTGTAATTGTGGTACGCTACACACGATATAATCTTTACCATATTATTTTTCAGTGTACGGTTCAGTACAATTAAGTACATTCACACTGCTGTACAACTGATTTCTAAAACCTCTTTCATCTTATGAAAATGAAGCTCTATGCCCATTAAACAACAATCCCCCATCTTACCTCTCCCCTCAACTACTAGAAACTACCATTCTACTTTCTTTATAAATTTGACGTATTAATTTTACTGCTCTAGGTACTTTGAATAAGTCTATTCCTTCCATATTTATCTTTTTGTAATCAATTTATTTCACTTAGCCTAATGTCCTCAAGGTTCAACAATTTTGCAGCATGTTTCAGAATTTCCTTCCTTTGAAGGCTATCCCATTGTATGTATATACTACATTTTGTTTATCTGTTGATGGACACTTTGGTTGCTCCCAACTTTTGGCTGTTGTGGATAATGCTACAATGAACATGGGTGGATAAATATTTCTTCAAGACTCTGTTTTCAATTTTTGTAGGTACATACCCAAATGTGGAACTGTGGTATGATAGGATAATTCTATTTTTAATATTTTTGAGGAACCGCCAAATTCTTTTCCATAGTATCTGTACCATTTTACATTTCCATCAACAGTGAACAAGGATTATATTTTTTCCATATCCTCATGAACACTTGATAATTTCTGTTTTGATTTCATCTTTTGGAAGCTATCCTAATAGGTGTAAGGTGGTATTTCATCACGGTCTTGATTGGCATTTCCCTGATGATTAGTGATGTTGAGCATCTTTCCATGTGCTTGCTGGCCATTTGCATATGACTTTTGGAGAAATATCTATTGCAAATACTTGTTTCTATTCCATAGGTTGCCTTATCAGTCTATTGTTTGTGTCTTTGGATGCATGAAAGTTAATAATGATGTACGCCAATTTATCTGTATTTATCTTGTTGCCTGTGCTTTTAGTTCAGATCCAAGAAATCATTGCCAAATCCAATATCATTAAACTGTCCCAATATGTTTTTTTCAAAGACTTTTATAGTTTCTAGACCTTACATTTAGGTCTTCAACAAATTTTGAATTGGTTTTGTATATGGTATAAAGTAAAGGTCCTACTTTATACTTTTCCATGCATATATCCAGTTTTTCCAACACCATTTGTTGAAGACTGTCCTTCCCTCATTGACTGATCTTGGAACCCTTGTCAAAATAATTTGACCATACATAAAAAGGTTTAAATCTGAGTTCTCTATTCTGTTCCTTTGTTCTATATGATTGTCTGTGTGCTAGTACCACACTGTTTTAATTATTGTAGCTTTGTAATAAGTTTTGAAACCAGGAACTATGAGACTTTCAACTTTGTCCTTTTTCAGGATTTTTAAAAAATACTATTTAGGATCTATTAAGACTCCATATGAATTTTGGGATGCAATGTTTTGTTTGATACTGATAAGATTATCTTCTCGACTAAATTCTAAGTTTCTCTAAGCCTCCTCAACTAGACCTAAACCTTGGCATATAAAAACTACAGACTCTCAGTATAAATGATTTTGTCCATCCCCCTACATGTACATTAAAACATTTAAATAATATCAGAGTTTCTATCAGCTCACTCCCTAGGATGATTTAAAACTGCCAAAATAATTTACTGTTTGTTCTAACCAACACATGATGATAGACCCATGATCCTTTTATTAAACATTTACTAAAAAAAGACTTAATATTGTGAGTTCTCTCTGTGTCCCTCTGATATACATATGTGTATCTCTTTCCATTCAGAGGCATCTTTCTCAAGGACCTAAAGCCACTACTTTGAAATGAAATTAGGAAAGATAGAGTCTCTGTGTTTCAGTCTCTCTGTGTGTGTGGGGGTTCTTAACTTTAATGATTGTCAGCTAACAGACACAGCTGGCCTAATCACATTTACACTTACCAACCCTTTGTCATTTTTCACTTCCCTGACTCTACTAAGCCCCTACTCGCCTCCATCCCTTTTCCCTTATTCTCTCTTTAAAATGTCCAGTCTTCTGTATACAAATAGATGTTGGACCATATTTTCTATTGCAGTAGTGTATTATTGATTGAAATCTGTCCTTACCACTTGTGGTGTCCAGCTTTGTTTATATATTTAACAATAGCAATACATTGCATTATTTGGAGGAAAGAGAACACTTGGATCTCATATTTTTCTTCAAAAATCTTAGCATTTCAGTAAACACCACATGACAAATTCCTTGCTATTATAGCCCATCGCTTTTATTCTGAGAGTAGTATTATCATCATGCCAAAGAGGAGATGCCAAGGCAGCTTTTCAGCATGGTGTTCAAAGAAAGTGCTACTACAAGACAGGAGAATGAAATTAATAGCCTTGGAGTAATAGCCTCAGAGGGAGGCAAACAAAACATTTACAATTCCAGATTTTTTTTTTTTTTTGCTACTTACATGCTGTTGGATGTGGGTTTTCATATTGAGGAGTAGTATTTGTTGAATCTGGCTACCTGAGCTGAATTCCCAATTCTGCCATTTTCCACGTGGCTTTGGTTAAGTTTCTTAACCTGGGTAGGCCTCTGATTTCTGATCTGTAAAATAACAATGAGAGTCCTGATAAGACATTCTAAAATTAGAGGTGATAATATATTTGGATATTAAAACTATGGCTAATATATACTGGTATCTATATTGTCAAACATGATTATAGGAACTCTTCATGAATAATCTCACTGCTGGGCTGTTGAATACGAATACTAGGTATTAAAGCAGTTTCTGTATCCTGAAAGTAACTGCAAACCACACTTTGGCAGTCAGTTTTCTAGGTGGTCATCACAGACCAAATTCCCCATGTCTTCATTTCCTTTTGACTGTATATCTAGAATCAATGAGTAATTTCTAGCCAATTTGGAGATTGGTAAAGAAAGTACATCCTTTGTTCTGTGTGACCTTTTCTTTCTGCACTGCAGCTCACCAACTTAAAAAACATCTCTTCTCAAAAAAATAACAATAACAAGTATTTGTTGAGAATAATTATATACTAGTTACTGTTATTAACATATTAAATTCCCACATATCTCTACGATGTGATTATTGTTGTTATGGCTATGGAACATATAACAAAATCAGGTATTTAATAACTGACCAACAGTATTTGATCTAATAAGTGGTAGAAACAGGAATGCCTCAGTCAATTCCCCAGATTTATGACCAGTTTTTTACAACGAGGCACATCTTAGGATTATATAAAACTGAAAATCGTATTTGGTATGTGGTCCTACCTTCCGCCTGCAGTGGCCTAAAACACTCCTCTGATGCAGAAGAGGAAAGTATGACAGACACTGCATATTGCTTCACTCAAGATCTACACTTTATCAAACCATCCTCCAAGTCTAGTGATAAGAAAAGATGACAACCATGCCAGTTACCATGCAGATATGGTTGCTATGTGCATCATTACACCACTGAGATATGGGTCACAGAACCATGGGAACTGTGCAGGAAAAAAAAGGCAAAAGCACAAGGGAAAGTCATGTGAACTTGGTCCTTAACTCTTTAATCCTCCTGACTGCAAAACGGTAGAGGTCTTTACATGTCATAGCTATCTTGCAACAAGCCCAAGGATGAAGAGTTATACATTAAAGATAAAGGAAATGATGTGAATAAGTAGGTTGAACTACTCACAGGGACCCTAATCTGCCTTTCTTGTGATTTCTTGTTATGTGTGGCCAACAAACGTACAATAATTATTATGAAATAATTCAAGTAGAGTTTTTTATTTGTAAGCACAAAACAAAATTATCATCAAAATACAGAACAACCAGTAAGGTTTACTACCTCTATTTATTTCTCCCCAAATCCTCTAGTTTCCTTTAAATTTGGGAATCATCTCTATCTTTTGCTATGTAATTGTCACATTCTATATAGTTTGCATGAAGCAGTGGATTGTTCTTCACATGCAGGAAAAATTATGTTTGAGGTTGATAGAATCAAATGAAATGAAGATGAGACACAGTTTTTTGACTGAGATCTGGCTTTTAAATTCTCTGTATGGAGTACTGATGTCCACTATTGGCATCTTGACTGCAGACAGACACTTTGGAACAAAAATATCCATAAGACATCATGCTTTTGCTCCATTTTTTGCTCACATCTCATAAACTTAGAACAAATGCCCCCACCACTGCCCAGAATAGTTTTTAGATATTTAGATCAAGAATTTTATTACTTGCATGGCAGACATATGCTGTTGAGTCTCAGACATGCACCCTGTGAGGATGCTTCCTTTATAAGAGAATGTGTTCCTTTCAACATCTGTGCTGCCCACATTTCAGGCATTAAATGAATCTTAGTCTGCTTGTTTCTACCCTCTTCTTGCTTTTGTATCTCTTAGTGGTTTGGGGTGAGGAATTCCCTTTTCAACCCAGGTCAAGGAATCCCATCTGCACTCTCCAGGACATTTAGCCACCTATTCACAAACTGTTACAGATGTGTCAAAGATTCAGCTTGAAACAATGAACATTGGTGAATCAGCTAAATAATAGAAAGATGGATAAACAATTGATGAAGTCAATAAAATGATAATTTTAAAAAGTCGCAAACATGAATACTTTTAATACTAGGTTAATTTGATAAAATATTACAGTTCCATCCCTAAAAGATCATATTACAAAAATACGTACTGCCTGGAACAGATGTACATACACACATGTTGAGTGGCTTTTTTTTATTTCACTGAAAACATTTTTAGTATCCTCTTATCAAAGAGTAAGAAAAAAATACATATCTATATTATGGACCAGGAATATAAAGAAACATCATACAGACATTTAAAAAATGATGTGGAAGTAATCACAGGCTCCACCTAAGGTCTACAGCTCTTGGATAAGGAGAAAAGCAAACAATATTACAAGATTCATACTTGCCCAGTAAAGAAGTGTCTGGTCTCTGCATTCAGAGCTGGAGCCTTAGTGTTCTGTGTACACAAATGAATGCCTCTGTGAATCTTTCACAATTAGAGCAAATTAAGCCATATACTAAAATATTCACAGTACTTTTTTAAAGCATGAAACTGATAAAATTTCTGGAAAACACTAAAATAGTGAAAATGTCACATCTGTCTTTCCATTAAAAAATCAATTTAGTAAAGAGTAATTCTTGAAAATATTAAAATAATTGAAAAATGATTTCCAAATTCTTTGAAAATGATTATGGATGCATTTTAACAAGAATGAAAAGTATACACAATACAAAAAATATGAACCTGGTTGTAGATGATGTTTATGTGATTTGTTTAAATGAGAATTTATACATGTCTTAAAAATATTCACATGCCAAACAAAATACAAGAACAAATACTACAAGGCAAGGCCTAAAGCAATAACGCACAGCAAGCAGTATGATTTCCGAACAAACGTTCTTTATGCAAATTATCCAACTGAATCCAGAGGGAAAGCAAGGAGCAGCTAGCCTCGCCTGAACAGCGAACCCCGCAGAGAAGTCCTCAGATCAGCGTCGCCTGCTGGGGCCCTGCCCTTGTTGGGCAAGGTAAGGAGATGGACCGCTTCTACCAGGTCGTCTGCGCTTGCGCAGTAGGCTTTCTGGGAAGCCACTCCTGGGGCTCCTGCCACAGCTGGACGTTGCTGGCGCGAAGAGTGGAAAGTCCCCGAGTCTGAAAAGAAAGCAGAAGGGGGGCGGGGGCGGGGAAGAGGCGTGCCATTGAACACAATTCAGAGAATGTACTAAAACATGAAAGCGGGGATGATGTTGGGGAGATTTCCTAGGATTTATAAGGGCTTTAGAGATACCATAGTTAACAGCAATACATAATCATCTATCACATCCTGTCTGGGGGTAAAAAATAAAATAAAATAAAAATAAATCAGCTGTAAAAAGTTTTGGGGGACAGTTGGAGAAATTTTCATACGGAACAGAATCATGAACTAAGGGAACTAGACCCTTCATTTTTAATAGGAGGGATTTAGGTATTGTGGTTATAGAAGAATATACTTATTTTGTAAAAATGCAGGCAGAAATGTCATGATGCTTTATATACTTTAAAATTGTGTATTTCACACTTAGGTATATAATGAGTTTACTATAGAAATATGTTAATAATTTTGGATCGAGGTGGTTGGATATAGGTGTTCATTTTACTATTCCTTTTATTTTTCTAAGAAAATATATTTTTATTATATATTTAAACATTTTAAATTCAAGAAAAAAATTATGTGCCAAATCATATACTAAAATGATAAAGGTACCAGAGCACCATATATTGCAATAACAATTTAATTCCCTTAAATATGTTCCAACTTTCTATAAAAATAATTTTGAAACAGATCCCTTCTCTGCGCAGCCGCAAACCAGGTTTATCCTCCGCTTTCTAAGACTGCCCTCACTTCGAGCGTAAGGACACCAGATGGCGTAGTGAGCTGACAGTTCAGAATGTTTAAATCAGTGCATCCCATATACACTGGCAAAATGAGTGAAGGGAAAGGAGGTTGCACTCAGGTGCAGTGTGGGGTGTAAGGGATGGAAAAAGAAAGGTTAACAGGAGCACTCAAGGTCCTTGCCATTATGAAAGCCTGTGAGCTCTCTCTGCTCCTTGCACCCTAGCTCCTTCTCAAGCGTAGATTCCCACTTGGCAATGTCCAAGGACTTGTCCAGTGGACAGGAACCATCCTCACTTGTTCTTTCTGACAGGCAGACCTTATGGGCTGCAGGTAACATTTCAAGGAACAAGACTTGTACATTGAAAATTCCTCAACGCCGCATGCATGCCTCTGTAGGCTGCCCGGCATCATTTCCTGTTTTTCCTCTCCCACCTGCCTAGTTCCACCATGCTCTGCCCTTTATGCCCCTGACATCCTCACAAATTACTGTTCTCAGAGGCCCTGTAAATCCATTGGCCTCTTCCCATTCCCTTGCTTATGGTGAGGGCATGGTACAAAGAAATAGAGGTAAGAATTTCTTCTTTTTCTTACTGTAAACAATACAAAAAAGATGAGAGTGCAGTGATACTGTTAAAGTACTGAAAAGGAAAAGAATATCTTGTATTCTGTACAAAACAAATTTTTCTCAAAAACAAAGGAAAAGTAAATAATTTTTCATGTATATTTAAGCTGAAAGAATTCATCACTAATAGACCCTCCTTATGGAAACTGTTACATTTCTAGCAGAAGGAACAAATTACGTGATGAGAATGTGGATCTACACCAGGGAATGAAGAGAACAGGAATTTGTAAACCCGAGTAAACATATAATATATATTTTCTTATTTAAAGATCAGCATATAATTTATAGTTTAGACAAAATAATCATCATGTAACGTTGGGTTATTTGTGCAAAAGTAATTTTTATCACAGTAGTTTCACAGCTTGGAAAATGAGGAATAGAATTATAGTACTTTAAGGCTTTTATACATTACATGAAGTGATATAATATCACTGGAAGATAAACTTGGAAGTTAAACATGTTTACAATAAATTCTTAATCAACTCCAATAATAATTTAAAAAGTTAGAGATGAATAGTCAATAAAGAAGACAAAGTGGAATCATTAGACATCCAATATTATTGCAAACAGGGCAGATAAATAAGAACAAGTGATCAAACAATACATGTGACAAATAGAAAAATGACCCATTTTAACTTAACTATATTAATAATTTTAAATGTAAAGTGTGTAAATCCACAAACTCAAAGATACATTGTCAGATTTGGCATAACACAAGAGCCTGCAGAAATGTATTTTATTTTATGTTTTAAAAGATTTTATTTATTTATTTGACAGAGAGAGACATAGCTAGTGAGAGAGGAAACACAAGCAGGGTGAGTGGGAGAGGAAGAAGCAGGCTCTCAGTGGAGCAGGGAGCCCAATGTGGGGCTCGATCCCAGGACCCTCGGATCACGCTCTGGGCCAAAGGCAGATGCTTAACAACTGAGCCACCCAGGCACCCCAGAAATGTATTTTATTTTA
>NW_024425230.1:4437483-4459432 GCF_017311325.1 Ursus maritimus
CCCACAACGCCGGGATCACGCCCTGAGCCGAAGGCAGACGCTTAACCGCTGTGCCACCCAGGCGCCCCCAGAAATGTATTTTAAATATAAAGGTACAAAAAGGGAAAAATTAAAAAGTATAGACAAATATATCCTATTCTAACAAAAATCAAAAGATATTTTTAATGGCAACATTAGTATCATTTAAAGTAAATGTTATACTAAAAACATACCATCAGGGATAAAGAAGGTTGTTTCACTTTTTTTTTTTTTTTTAAGTAGGGTCTGCACCCAACATGTGCTTGAATTCTCGACGCTGAGGTCAGGAGTTTTATGCTTTACTGATTGACCTAGTTAGGTGCTCCCAAGAAGGTTATTTCATAGTAATAACCTGTCAATTTATGAAGAGGATGTAAGAATCTTAATCCTTCATGCACCAAAAAGCAGATTTTCAAAATGCCGACTCAAAAAATCTGATAATATCTCAAGGAGGAATAGACATCCAAAATTATATTTGCAAATTAGAATACTCCTCAATATTTAGTAGAAAAGGAAAAAAAAACAATATCAGAAAGGATAAAGAATATTTTTTTTTTATTTTTTAAGATTTTGTTTATTTGACAGAGAGAGAGAGTCCACAAGCAGGGGGAGCTACAGGCAGAGGGAGAGGGAAAAGCAGGCTCCCCGCTGAGTAGAGACCCCCCCCCAATGCGGGCTCCAACCCAGGACCCTGGGATCACGATGTGAGTGGAAGGCAGACAATTAACCGACTGAGCCACCCAGGAGCCCCAAATATTTGAACAACACTATCAACTAAATTAATCATTTATAGATTTATTTGGTTAACTCAACAGCAACAGAGTACACACTCCTCTCAAGTGAACATGGAACATTTACCATGATAGCCCATATTCTGGGACAAAAAACAAACAAACACTAAATAAATGTAAAAGAATAAAGGCTATTCTGGATCAAATCTATCATAAAGGTAGGGGTCAAAGCCCAGAGAAAGGAGTTTCCTCAACCTGATAAAAAAACATTTACACAACCTATGGCTGATATCAAATATAATTGTAAAAGACTGAGTCATTCTCTTTAGGTTTGAAATGAGCCAAAGATGTCACACTCTCAGCACTTTTTCAGCAAAGTACTAGATGCTTTAGTTAAGGAAATCAGGCAAAAATAAATAAAATGAAAGTCATAGAGGTAGAAAAAAAAAGAAATTATTTTGTATATGGTATGTAGGCAATCTCGAAGAATCTACCAAAAATTCCTAGAATTTAGAAATGAATTTAGTGAGTTTTCAAGTATAATGTCAACATTGGAAATTCAAACTGAAAACTCAATACCATCGACAATACCAAAAATATACATAAAAAACCTTAGATATGTCTATTACAACATATGTGAGATCTTTAGCTGAGAAACACAGAACACTAATAAAAGAAAATCAAACAAGACCAAAATAAGTGAAAAGGTATACCTTGTTCATATAATGAAAGACTCAACATGGCAAAGATGCCAGTTCTTCCAAACTGATATATAGATGTTAAAAAATTCCTACGCATGTCCCAGCAAGCTTTTTGGGTAAACATTAGCAAGTATAATTTAAATGTTATGTGAAAAGGCAAAGTAACTAATATAGCTAATTTTGAAAAAGAACAATAAAATCAGAGGAATCACACAACCTGATATTTTTGGGTTTTTTTGTTTTTTTAATTTAAATTAAGTTAGTTAACATACAGTGTAATATTAGTTTCAGGTGTACAATATAGTGATCAACACTTCCATACAACACCTGGTGCTCATCACAGCAAGTGCTCTCCTTAATCCCTATCACCTATAACCCATCCCCCTCACTGACCTCCTGGTAATCACCAGTTTGTTCACTATAGCTAAGAGTCTGTTTCTTGGTTTGCCTCTTTCTCTAGTTCCATCCATTTCATCTCAAATGGCAAAATTTCATTCTTTTTTTTATGGCTGAGGAATATCCCATTGTGTATATACATAGACTTCTTCATCCATTCCTCAGCTGATGGATACTTGGTCTGCTTCTATAATTTGGCTATTGTAAATACTGTTGTTATAAACATTGGGGGTGCATATATTCCTTTGAATTAGTATTTTTGTATTCTTTGTGCAAATACCTACTAATGCAATTGCTGGATCATTGGTAATTCTATTTTTAACTTTCTCAGAAAACTCCATACTGTTTTCCAGAGTGGCTGCACCAGTTTGCATATCCATCAATAGTGGAGGAGGGTTCCCCTTTTCCTATGTCCTCACCAACACCTGTTGTTTCTTGTGTTGTTGATTTCAGCCATTCTGACAGGGGTGTGGTGATATTTCATAAGTCGTTTTGATTTGTATTTCCCTGATAATGAGGGCTGTTGACCATCTTTTCATGAATCTATTGGCCATCTATATGTCTTCTTTGGAAAAAATGTCTATTCATGTCATCTGGATTATTCATTTTTGGGGTGTTGAGTTTTAGAAGTTGTTTATGTATTTTGGATACTAACCCTTTATCAGATATGTCATTTGCAAATATCTTCTCCCATTCTGTAGGTCACCTTTCAGTTTTGTTGACTGTTTTCTTTGCTGTGCAGAAGCTTTTTATTTTGATGTAGTTCCAATAGTTTTTGTTTTTGTTTTTGTTTTTTGCTTTTGTTTCTCTTGTGTCAGGAGACATACCTAGAAAGAAGTTCCTATGGCCAATGTCAAAGAGGTTCCTGTGTTTTCCGCTGGGATTTTAATGGTTTCATGTCTCACATTTAGGTCTTTAATCCATTTTGAGTTTATTTTTCACACAACCTGATTTTAAGACTTGGAGTATAGCTACAAGACACTGTGATACTGGTGAAAGAATAGAAATATATATAAATGGAACAGAATAGAGCTTATAAATAGACCCAGACAATAATAACCAAAATATTTTTAAACCAAAACATTTTTTGACGAAGCTTACGAAAGGAATACATTGGAGATCTATTTTTTAAAATAGATGGTGTTCCATCGAAAACCGGGGATGTACTGTATGGTGACTAACATACTATAATAAAAAATCATTATTAATAAAAAAAAATAAATAAAATAGATGGTGTTCGTTCTATATCCAACACACACACACACACACACACACACGCGCGTGCGAACACTGTTCCTCAATTCACACGTCATGCCTTATGCAAAATGAAACTCAAAAGGACTGTTTATCTAAATTTAAAATGTAAAACTATAAAACTCTTCAAGGAGGAGAATGTTTGTTGACCTTCGTTTAGAAGAAGAGAAATTTGATATGGCACCAAAAGCACAATCTATAAAAGAAAATATGGGGGCACCTGGATGGCTCAGTTAAGTATCTGCCTTCGGTTCAGGTCATGATCTCGGGATCCTGGGATCAAGCCCCATATCGGGCTCCCTATTCAGTGGGGAGTCTGCTTCTCCCTCTCCCCTCTGCTTCTGCTCTCTCACTCTCTCTTTCTCCCTCTCTCAAATAAAATAAATAAAGTCTTTAAAAAAAGAAAAAAAAGCGATATATTGGACTTTTTCAAAATTAATAACTTTTGCTCTGTGAAAGACACTGTTATGAGCCTGAAAAGTCAAGGTGCAGAATGGGTGAAAATATTTACAAAGGTATGCCTGATAAAGGACATCCAGAAAAACAACAACAACAACAACAACAAAGAACTCTCTAAATCAAATAGTACAAAAAAAATTAAAAAAATATAATTAAATAATGGTAAAGTCATGAACAGACAGTATACCAAAGAGAAGATAAGCACATGAAAGATATTCAGCATCCTTAGCTATTAGGGAAATTCAAATTAATGTCACCATGGGATACTACTATACCTAATAAAATTCATAAAATATATTTTTTAAAAAGGACAGTACCAACACCATACACAAAAATAAAATCAAAATAGATTAAAGACCTAAATGTGGGACCTGAAACCATTAAAATCCCAGAGGAAAACACAGGAACCTTTGACATCAGCTCTAGCAATATTTTTTTAAATATGTCTCCTCAGGCAAGGGAAACAAAAGGAAAGATAAATTATTGGGACTACATAAAAAATAAAAAGTTTTTGCTCAGCAAAGGAAACCATTAACGAAGCAAAAAGGCAGACTACTGAATGGGAGAATATATTTGCAAATAATATATCTGATAAGAGGTTAATATCCAAAGTTATATAGAGAACTTAATACCAAAAAAAAATCTGATTAAAAAATGGACAGAGTAATATACAGTTGTTGAATCACGGTGTTGTATACCTGAAACTAATTTAAGACCTCTGTCCATCAAAAATATATGGACAGAGGTCCTGAGCAGACATTTTTTCCAAATATGAGTGAAATCCAAAAAAAAATTTAAAAAATAATAAAAATGGGTGAAATCCAAAAAAGTTGTGTAGTTTAGATAATACCAAGGTCAATTCTTGGTTTTGATAACTGTACTATAACTTTATAATGTTTTCATTGGTGGACCTGGGAAAAGGGTACAGGGAGTTCTGTATTCATGATCTATTATGTGTATCATGCTTAAATGTATCTTACAGTTCTGTTTTGCTTATCAGGTTCCCAGCAAGAGCCAACATGTTTTGTGTGCTCTTTAATTCTTTAACACACTGGGTGTTATACACAACTAATGAATCATTGAACATTGAACACCACATCAAAAACTAATGATGTACTGTATGGTGGCTAACTAAACATAATAAAAAACAAAATAAAATCTAAAAAAGGAAAAAAATCTTTAATACCTTCCCTTAAGTGAAGTAAACTCATACTCTGAACAGGATAAAGCTTTTTAAAAAAGATTTTACTTTTTATTTGAGAAAGAGAAAGAGCCAGAGAGAAAACACAAGTGGAGGGGAGGGGTAGAGGCAGAAGCAGACTCCCCACTAAGCAGGGAGCCCAATGTAGGGGTAGATCCCAAGATTATGGATCGTGACCTGAGCCAAAGGCGGATGCTTAATTGACTGAGCCACCCAGGTGCCCCCAGGATAAAGCTTTTGACTTTGAGATACCAATTGGCAAAATAGCCTTTGATACCAAAGTTTGCATCTTTAGTTTGGCAAAACTGAAGCTTCTAATTTTACTCTTGATAATTTTGCATATCAGTGAACATGACATTGGGACTTAACTCATTTTGTGGGCTGCCACTCCCCATTTATGAACACGTTTAAGGATTTTTTTCAGACAGGAACTATTGAGATGTGTCTGTTCATCCATGGCTGGGGCTGGGTTAGAGACAAGGCAATACTTCAGTATAGTCCGTGTTTGCTTACAATGATTTGAATTTTTGATGTGATAAAAATAAATCCTCATTGCATATAGAAGAAACGAGAGTTTTTCTTTAGTACTGGAATTCTTAAAACATGGTCAGTTAGTTTGCATTATATCTGGGCAGCACTGTTACCAAACTCCTACACAATAGCCTTCTGGAATATCTTGCCCAGTGGTTATCATAGCACCTTTGTGCTTTGCTTTCTCTCTGCTCTCTTTTCTGGTTTATTGTCCCTTTTTGCTCGGTCCACAAGTCATGTCGCTCCCAAACAAACTTCATTGAAGCAGTGGGAAATGTTTAGTTAAAGGCAGTAGATAGTACTGTAATAACTGTTAAAGTAAAATGTAAGAATTATGTATTCTAATTTGTAAATGAGATGCCAAATATTTCTCATGTCATATATATTGTAACTCTACAGTAATATGTCTATTAGAGTAGGAAATAATACAATTTGGATAATGATTTGTTATGACATAGTAAGATTCCAGAGATGCACACACTTTGACCTGGAAGTTTAAGTTCTACAAATACATCCTACACATATATAATGGGCCTAAAGTGTAAATAAATGTAGAGGTTATGTGTATTCCAATACTGTCTTTTGGCAAACAACCAACCAACCAAACGAAAACCAAACAACCCCATCCCCCACAAAATGGAAACAAACTAAATACAGTATATACCTATCGAATAATAATGGAAGATTGGGTCAACAAATTACGGTGAATTTTTAGAACAGAATACAATACAAACATTTGAGATAAATAACCAATTACTGAATGTTTAGCACATCCACAGCATGGGACAATAGGACGAGATGTTTATGCCTACACAGTGGTGAGGAGGATAGTGGTGTAGAGAGAACAAGGGTGATAGCATTCCAATTACATCACTTAATACCTATGTAACCTTTCACCAGTTACACTACCTACCTCATCCTTAGGGTCCTCTCCTGTGAAATGGGCATAATGGTGATACATACCATGTACTTTTTTTCTGAGTAGTCATGTTCTAACCAAATTAAAAAAAAAACACTAATAATAATGTGTGACAATACTATGACACAGTATATCTAGCTAAAAATAAATTATATATATACATGCAAAAAATATATATGCATATATATATACACACACACACATGTGAAAACATACAGAGAAATACACATATATGTGTTTGACAAGCATAGATCTGACAAGAGAGACATCAAAGTATGGATATTGGTGGTTACAAATTGCAGAAGAGTCAGAAAGTAGATGGTAGTCATTGATTATATAACTTATGTCTAGGTATAATTTGAATTGTTATCAATAAAAATCCCTTTCTTCAAAAATTGGAAATTTAATACAGCGAAGTATATATGCACATAGTTCTAAACATTCTATAAAAGAAAAATATAGGGCTATAAAAACAAGAATTCAAATTAAATACTGAATGTCATGTCAGGAATTTTATGCTATTGGATTTTCCTCTGCTTCTGTTTCTCCCTTATCTTTGTTAATCTTCTTCCATAATAATTTTTGGAATACAGAAGACCAAACAGGTAAATTCCAAATAATTATAACACATAGGAAAGAAAACAGACCTAGACTTGTTTTGTGTGAGGTGCTAGCGAAGGTTTCTACAATTGAAACAGAAGCCTGAGCTAGGATAAAGAACTGGAAAAACAATGTACGGTAAACCAGAAACAAAATTCTGAAATCCAGTAGTTCCAAGATGAGATTAAGGGATAGTGGTTAAGAGGAGGAGAGCTGTGTATTAGGGGAGGCTTAAAGGAAAGTTCAAAGCTACTTTGAAATTAAACAACTTTAAGTTGTTAAAATAAAAATAAAATTGAACTTAAAAGACTAAAAGTTTTCAAATGGAAGCAAAATTTTATACTGGCAGTAATCACAAGATTTTTGGTATACTACGTTAAATTCTGAAATAAATTTTGTTCCTGGAACCATGGGGGTGGATAAATAGGTGTGCAAAACACTAATCAGTACCCAAGTCTAAAACGATGGTTAAGTGATGTCGGCTTCCCATTAAACAAAAAACAAAACAAAACAAAACAAAACAAAAAACCCTCCAATTAATCTAAACTAAAACATTTGAAAAAGTGACCAATTGAATTAAAGAAAAGCGGAAAGCACTATTAAAAGGAACACTATAGGCTTTATTTACGTATTTTCATATGAATATAAAAAACGGCGGACATTAAAAACACACTTTAATATTTTCCAGAAAAAGCCCATTCCTGTATAGGTTGAAAAATCAAATATCAAAATCTCGGGAGACCAAACAGCTTAAAAGGAATCAGCCACGGAATACCCAGCACTTTACTGCGTCCGTGTTCTCCCGGCGGAAACGACCAATGGGAAACCCCCGGTTTAGAGCCTTAAACCTGAACGGACCGGAAGAAGCCCAAGAGACGGAGGCCCAGAGGGACAGAAAGGCTATCCCTACTCCCATCCACCAATACCGCGCAGATGCCGAGGATTTTGGCCTTTTCGGACCGCCATCTTCGTCGCGAGTCACGTGACGTTCCCACAGTGCTCAGCCAGTCCCGGCGGCAAGGCGGATCAAGGCGTTTTTCCTTGTAGCGGTACTTTGTAGGGCGTGTTAATTGCAGATGTCCCGGCACTAACGGAATCGCCGGAGACGAGAAGCTCACGTAGTGTTCAGTCCGGGCTATTCATAAGTAGGGAAAAACAAGAACAAAAACAAAAAACAGTTCCAGAACACCATACCGCCATAATTGATTTCTACATCCTCGCTGTTTTTCAACACAGTATATAAGTAAACTTTTTTCTTTTCTTTTTCTTTTCTTTTCTTTTTTCTTTTCTTTTCTTTTCTTAATTTTCTTTTCTTTTTTCTTTTCTTTCTTTTTTTTAACCGTTGCTTGTCGGACAAAGTATTTCAGGTCGTTTTGTCAAAAACCGATACGGTTTAGAGATTCTGTAGCTATATTCTTACAGGTTAGTTCTGAAATTCTGAATTTGAAATGTTACGAAGTAGTACGTGCCTTAAGATAAATGGTTAGGCAAATTTACCAGAATGAACAAAGGCATAGTAGAAGCAAATGGTCCCAAGTGGTCAAAATAGCACGGTTTCACATCTTTCAGGGGACTCTCATACCTGTCTTTAACTAAATATATTTTCTATTAAATACAGAACTTGATTTAATAAAAATGAACTTTTAATTAAAATCCACAATATAGAAAGAACAAAAAATTCAAAGATTTTCACATTATCAGCCATTCATTCGTACAGTAACCTTAAAATTTCCATCTTTTGCCATAAATTAATCCCAGATAAAATGATGGGTTTTAAATGAAAATGAAACAAGATATTTTTCCAATACTCAAATAAATCCAGAAATGATAAAATTAAATATTTACAATTTTTCTGTAACTGTCGATAATTAATGTTTAGGTATAATAGGGTGAGTAAGAATTCAAATAAATAAATAAATATTTAAACATTTGGAAATTATTTGCTATACCCATAGTGTAGTATTTAATGTGAACTCAGAACATAGACTGATTCAAAATTAAAAAGGAAAGCAAAAACAAGCATATTTTAAACATGTCAAGTCATAAGAACAGTTTTTTTTTTCAGAAAAGAAAACAAGATACACAAAAATAATGTACACAATATCCCTCCCAAGACAAGTAAAATAAGCTAATAAGAGAAGCCATGTTAGCGTTATCGGGGGACAAATGAATTGCTAATATCCAGGCTCGAGAACTGCATATTTGATACTTATACATTTTAAGGGTGATATATATCACTGTAGCTTTTTTTTTTTTTTGCCCCATCCATTCTGTCTTTACTAAATATGACATTTATGAGAATGTTCTCTACAGCATTTTTCCAAAAAAGGTGAAAAATAAATAAAATGTTTATCAATGGGGCATAGACAAATTAATGGGCATACATAATTTGTAATATAAAAGGCTAACAAAAATAATGTAGCTCTGTATCTAGTGATATAAAAAAAGCATATGGCATAATAAAAAATCATCTTTGGACAACAAAATGTGACTATCACATACATATCTAGTTCTATTAAATACATGTATTTGTATATATTAAATATATAGAAATATGTATACATAAGTAGGTATATAGATATTCAGTTGATATATTTGTAAATGTTATAAAAATCTGATATCTATCCAACTCTATATAAGTAGTTATAGATATATATTGTGTCTAATATATTTGTAAACATCCTAAAAAATCTGAATGCATAAGCACATTTAAGAGTTAGTATGGAATGAAATAGGGAAAACAAAGGATTGCTTTGTATAAATTCTAAAATTTTTAACTTGTAAACTTCTGTATTTTTAAATATTTGCAGTAATCTATTGATTTTGTAATTTAAAGTATTCTAATCCTCTCTCTGTTGAAGTCCATCATCAGTGGTTCCTTACACTCTGCTCTTTTTAGGGCTCTGATGTCTCTCCTTATACTAACTAAGAAAGTATTCAGCAGCAGCTGGGAGCCTGGGTTCTCAGCAATTAAAACTTTTCCTGCTCCCATACTTCCATTTCTGGATGACAGATGGCGCTGTAACATGGGTCTTTGATAGCTACATATAGTTCTAATGCTGACACCTTACATATGAATAAAGTGAATTTTAACTAGGAAAATGGAGTTTTCTCAGGGCTTACACATTTCTTTTGAGAATCGTATATTGATGTAAATTTTTAAAGGCAGATTTTAAGGGCTTTAGCAACAGGAGAGAATAAGACACTAACTGTGCTGAGGAAAGGCTGTAAAATAAACTCTGCTGTGACTACTCACTGGAAAGGTTTGAGGGTACTTTCTCTTATAATCAAGCATTGTTTTCTGGGCTCAAGATCTCTCCCAAACTTCAAAATCCCAGATACATTAATAAACAGTGAGTCTGGGAGGAAAAAAAATTGTGTGCCACATCTTGGTTGGAATATGTAGAACAAGGCCAGGCAAAGCAGTGGAAGAGGTATTAGAAAATTGTGAGTAATCAGGAAAAAAACAAAAACAAAAAACCATACATTTAAAATGAAAGACTTGAAATGAGAAGGTCAATTACTAATGAGAAAAAACATGTTTGAAATCCAAACAAATGTCCTAAGGCTAGCAATTTTAAAGCTGAGAACAAAATCTTTTAAGCCAATTCATTTTAGTATATTTCCAAGAGTTTATGGGCTTATAGAATCCCTGCCTCATGATAGTACTAATGATTTTATAACTTCATGGTAGCACACAAGGGCTGGTGAAGAAAGGATAATAGAAAAATATTATAACATTGAGTACAAAACATGTATGTATGAAAAAGTCATACATTATAAATAGGATATTTCAAATCAGAAAAGCAAGCACTAAAGAGTTAATTTAAAAAAAAAATGTTGGAGTAAGGAAGTGCTTGAAAATACATGGAAACATGCCAAAGGGTATGGAAGCCAGCCTGAAGGAAGCAGATTTGGGAAAATATGTGCATCAAAATAAACAAAGAAGTGTTGTATTTTATCCCCAAACATAACATAAACATCCATGAACCCTTACTTATACTTACGTCAATATCCTGTCCTCAAAAGAAATATGTGAGCCCTGAGACAACTTCATATTTTAGTTAAAATTCACCTTATGAGTCTGCACTTATATAAATAATTTGATAAATAAACAAAGAGGGAAATAAGACAAGTAGCTCATGCAGAAGAATCCTGAATAACTTATGTAGATACTCTGTCTCAAGCTGGTAGAGCATTAACTCTCCACTCTTTAAGTGCTGGCTGCTCATACTGGTTTGCTTCCAAGAAAAAAAGGAGTGACTTTTGAGAAAGCCAACAAATACTACCTCAGCCAGATGTTGATATTCAAGGTCAATATCTACAGTGCTAAGTTATTTTGATAGTATGTACCATTGATATGATGTGATTAAAATGGTACTTTTCCTCTGTGATCTTCCTCCCCAAAATACGTAGACCCAGTTTAATTTTGAGAAAAGGCATCAAATAAATCCCAGTCGAGGGACATTCTACAAAATACTTGCCCAGTGGTCTTCAAAAGTGTCAAATTCATCAATAACCAAGAAATTCTGAGAAACTCTCACAGCCTCTTCTATCCTAAGGAGACATGACAAGAAATGTAATGTAGTGTCCTGGCTGGAATCCAGGAACAGATAAATCACAGTAGGTGAACACTAAGGAAACTTGAGTAAAGTATGACTTTTAGTTAATAAGAATGTATCGGTATTGGTTCAGTAATTGTAAGAAACATACCAGAGTTATCCAAAACGTTAACAATTAAGGGGCACCTGGGTGGCTCTGTCACTTAAGCATCTCTTGATTTCAGCTCAGGTCATGATCTTAGGGTTGTGAGTTTGAGCATCACGTTGAGCTCCATGCCGAGGGCATAGTCTGCTTGTCCTTCTCCCTCACTGCCCTCTCTAATAAATAAATAAAAATAAAAATAAAAATAAAGTCTTTAGGGATGCCTGGGTGGCTCAGTTGGTTAAGTGTCTGCCTTTGGCTCAGGTCACAGTCCTAGGGTCTTGGGATCAAGTCCCACATCAGGCTTCTTGCTCAGCGGGGAGCCTACTTCTTCCTCTGCCTGCCGCTCCCCCTGCTTGTGCTCTCTCTCTGACAAATAAATAAAAAAAACTTAAAAAACTCTTTAAAATTTATTTAAAAATATCAACAATAAGGAAACTGGGTGTCAGACTACAGTAGAAACTTCGAATAAAAATATAGGAATTCTCTGTACTATTTCTTAAAGTTTTATACATTTTCTGTAAATTTGAAACAATTAAAAAAATAAAGGTAGGGATGAATTAGAACCCAATGAATAAAATGAGAATCATGAGTCCATACTGATATAAACCATGAATCAATGAATGAAGGTGAAGGGAAAATTCTTTCTGACATTAAGGATACTGGATAACAACTGAATTAGGAATTATAACATAGGAATTAGGAGTCATCAAAGCATCACCAATATCAGGATAAATCAACATTATATGTCTCCTGAAATGATGTTTGAGAAGGACTGAACATCATTTTAATAACATTCTTGCTAAAAATGCATAACATAAATCTAATCATGGGGCAACATCAGACAAACACAAACTAAGAGAAGCATTTTACAAAAAAAAAAAAAAAACTTGGATGCTTCAAAAACATGAAAGTCAAGAATCACATAGAAACACTGAAGAATTACTTCAGATAAAAATAAACTAAAAATACATGAAAATGGAACACAACATACAGTCCTGAATCCCAAAATAATAATTGTAAAAGACATAACTGAGACAATTGACAAAATTTGAACATAGATTGTAGAGTGGATACTAACATTTAATCAATCCTAAATATCTGAACTATGATTGGTAAGAGAATGTCAGTATTATTGGAAATGCATTCTAAATTTTTCATGTTTGAAAGAACATGCTTTATCTCACTTATTTTTAAATGGTTTGGAAATAAAAATTCAAAAATAAAAAAATACCAATGCCTATCCCCCCAAGAAGGAGTGCAAATATATTAAGCTTCAATATTGTGCATAATGTCTATGATAACTATCCAGAAAAGTACTAGCCAAGATTCTGGAATGAAATAATGAATGACAGATTAAGTTACTGCTGTCATTAACTAGTATGGCCGGCTAATTTGGACTATGACTGAAGAAATATTTGTGAAATGAAAGATAACACCATATAGTTAGGACGTTATTGAGTGTCCCCAGAATATAATATAGCCTGGATTTTCAACTGAAAGGAAGAAATGAGCACTTTTTATTTTTATTCATGATTTCCTCTTTGACTCCAATACCTCAATCTTGAACAAAATTTGAAGAAAATGCTTTGAAGGGTCATCATATTATTCATGGTTTTCCCACTCTAAACATAGATATCTACCTCAGGTGCTTGATGTTGGAGCTCCCAGCTGGACCCATCCATCTACCAACTGCATCAGCAGGATTCTGGCCAAGACAGGAATAGAGCCTGGCATGTCTTTTAAAGCCATAGAAATGCATTGGAGATTACCATCTGCCCTCTGACTGCCGTGAATCATGAATAGATTCTGTGATTACTTTCCATGTGGTTGATAGTATATTTAGAGTGATTTTGAGTTAGAATTTTAAAAATTATCTGTCCTTCATAGCTCTGGAAAGCTATAGTATAATGTACAATGAGTAATTGTACAGATACTATTCACATGTAAGCCTCTGTCCTATTCTGGGTGGGTTTTCCCCTCACTCCATCAAAACAAATCTTTCAAACATCATTGTGGATCCTAATGCTGTTAAAACTGGTGGACACTGCCCACTGTTCATTTTCTTTGATTACTCATCTGCATTCAAGTGTTTATGAGCTCCCTCCTTTTTAAGTAACCTCTGTTTCTGACCCTGCATTCTCCTTATTGCCCACAGAATGTTCTGACTGGTACAATTCAGTCTCATTTATTGGTTCCCTCTGCACTGTTCATAACCTTAAAATGTGGTAATCCTTAAGCAATGGTGGTGGGCCCTCCATATTATACATTTCATTTGTGCAAAATTTGCTGCAACAATTTGAGTCCTTGCATCCAAGTCATTGGGTACTCCCTAGGCACACTAACTCTGAGGGATGGCCACATGTATTGCTTTTGCCAATACAAACAACTCAAATGTGACACAACCAGAGATGCAGAAAAAGTACTTGCACATTGGGGCTTCCCTTCACTTAAAAATGCCATAATTATATTAAGAAGGCTGGGCCAGCCTGCTTAATGATGAGAGACATATTGCCAAATCATCCCTGTCACCTAACTCGCCACCAAGCCAAACTTTGCATGTGTAGTTGATGCCAGGCTAGACCATCCATGTTCAGTTGAGGCAGCCCAGATGGGAAGAACAACTAAACTGACCCATGCAATCATTATAAATGACAAATAGTGTTGTTGTAAGCCACAGAATTTGAGAGTTAGATTGATATGCACCAAAGTTAATTAATACATAGGCACTTTGGAATGTGGCGGTGCTATGACAAAAATATAAGGCACCAGCTTCATAGTTGAGCAGCAGGTACAAACTGAAAACGCAGTGAAGAAACTGATAGGGAAAACTGGAAGAGGAAGAGCAAACTTCTTGTGCATTGAGGCTGGAAAAATGGCAAGGAAACAGCAATCAGAAGTTCGGAAAATGGTGATCCATGGCATGCAGTGGTAGAAAAGTGGTTAAACTATTGCCAGTGGTAAATTCAATGATCTATCTAATGACTTTATTTACCTTGGAAAGATGATCTCCAGGTAGAACAGTTCAAGTGTCAAATGGCTTCTTTTAGTTGTGTGATAAGGTGCAACAAAAGAGACAGCTGAGCTAAAAAAAAAAAATGAATTGTTTGGTAGCAAAATTTAGGAGAAACACAAAAGTAAACAGAACATGGTGTATTGGAAAATAAAACTATTTCTCACTCACAATCTCAAGTAATGAAGTTAGTTTAAATAATAAATGATTACTCTTTTAAGACTCTTTAAGTTTGGGCATTACGTTGGCTTTCACTGTAGGTATGTGACTCCATGCTTTTATCTCCAGGCCAGACTTCTTATGATTCCACATGTACATAGCCTACAGCTAAGCTGAAATCCATTTAGATTTTCACAGATTTTTTTCTATATATAAAAAGTCAGAAGTTGAACTCCACTTTTTTTCCTCCTGAAACATACTCCCATTCATTCTACTGTTCTACATCTCAATAAATGGTGTTATCCTTATAATAAGCTGGTGCCTTAGGCCAAAAACCTAGGTTATTCTCCATGTTTCTTGATGATTCACTCCCTCCACCCACTCTCCTCTGCCAAATTCCATCTACCTACACTGAAATATATAACTCAAATCTATGTATTTTTCATCACTAAGATAATTCAAGCAATTTTATCTCTTGCTTGGATTACTGCAAAAACCTATCAATAGCAGGAAAATATTTTGGGATACTAGTCTATTTTATTCTTCCTCATATTTTCCTTTAATTTCCTCCATTCAAGGAGATAGTTGTATCTCTGCATGTTAAATTATTGGGGGATTCAGCAGGCTCAAAACTGTAATATTCTTCAAGTCTTCTCAGCTTCTGTTTCCAAAAACCCACACCCTCCATGGAAGAGAGGATTTAATGGTAAAGCAAAAATACCTCAGTCAAAAGCAGGGAGGAAAGTTAAGCTACTTCATCTACCAGACTGGAAAGTGTTTTGTGGGCTGAGGGAAGAAGTAAGGATGATTGGAAAAGGAAAGCAGAATAGATGGAATAGATGCTGGAAAGCAGAAGGGACTTGGGCTCACTCTTTCGTCTGTTCACTAGAGACAGGACATCTTATGGTGAAAAAGACTCCATGGTGAGTGGAAGTAAGAATTTCAGGGAACACAGATTTAAGGTCCATACAAACCAGGAGGACATCTTCATTATGTTGACCCTTTCTGTTTGTTGTGTCCTAATGGGTGTACAAGAGTCTGTCCCCAAATCATGCTAACATGAGGGCACAGGCACGGATGGCCAACTGAAACAAAACGAAGCAGCATAACAACAGAAGACAATTTTCCATGTTTGAGAAGACCCATCTGAACCCTCTGCATTTCTTTTCACTTATATATGCCCATTATAGGCACAGGTTGCATAGGCATGGTCTGGGCAAGAGAGTTCCTAGGACAGCAGAAGTAACTGTTAAACCCAATAGGGAAAAATCTCTAGCTCCCATTCTTGCCTACATATAAGAGGATTCAAAAGATTTGAGTATCAATTTGAGTAACATCTGATTTTCTAAGTCACTGCTTTCACTCAAATGTAGTTTATAGGGCATTCTTAAACCTCTTCAAACTTGTAATTCACCATGGTCACATTATTGCTTATTTCCCATTCCAAATTCAACCACAGGCTCCCCTACACCCTTCCATGAAGTTTGGACAGGCATCTAGTGGGAAAACTGAGACAAAATGTACAGTGCCATATTTAAGTCCTTTTCCTAGCTAAATGACCAGAAAATAGGTGATTAACCATTAGTAGCTTAGAAAGAATAGACAATGAGCGAGAAGCCTTAAAAAATCATCATCTCTTCTTAAAAGCTTCTCCTCAAATTCTCACTTAGGATACAGCCATTAGGGACATGGGGCACAGTGAGGATGCCCTATTGCATCGATAAAACACAGCCTTCAAGGAGACCCATCGCAGTCCAGGAGCTGGCAGCCTGTCTCTCCTCTCTCTCACCATTCCCTCCCAGAAATGGCAGATACCAGCTTCGTTCTGGCAGGCAGAGAGGGGAAACTCCTCAGGGTCAGATTTTGGAAACTAGTTGATCCTCACTGAAAAATTCCTAGTTTTCCTTGGGCTGTTTCCACCACAGTCTCTCAGCACTCTGCCCTAGTTTCTATCACATGACATGTATCAGGACCACTTACAGGATTTTTTAAAACATTGGTGGGCTCCACTCCCATTTGCAGCTTGATGGGAGTGGGTCCAGCTGAGACTCTGCATTTCTAACAAGTTTGGGGTGCTGTTGCTGGTGGGATGGAAAGCACACTTTGATAATCATTCATTGTTCAACCGTCTATGGATTCTGGAAATGTAGCCCTAGGGAGAGAGAGAGATAAGAGGCAGACCTCAGTAGCTGAGGTGAGACCTCTTTGGGCCTGTTCACCTCCAGTCTGTGAAACTCCCCAAATTGTCGTCATGCAGCTGTTTTCTTCCCAAAATTAGGGTTTGTTACTTGACTCTAATCCTACTCTGGTGACCTAAACAGTTCATTTCCAATTCCCAATACCCCAGTTAGATGTTAGAGAACAAAAAGGGGCAATCCTTATATAGTTCAGATGTGGTCTGTTGATGCAGTAACATGTCACTAAATGAACACTTGGGGGCTGCAAGCTCCAGCAGAGGGAGGAGCAGGAGAGAATGACAGGCCAACACCCCTCACTAACTCCCCCGCCCAGCCCTCGAGCTTTCTGGAAGGTGCCAAACTGGCGCAGCCGCAAAGCAGGCTCCGCAGTGCTGTAAAAAGAGTACGCATGCGCCACGAAGCCCCCTCCCCGCGTGAGGTCGCCTCTGCAGTGGATCAAGAGTGCGCATGCGCAAGGAAACCCCCTTCCTGCGTGAAGCAGACCCCTGCAGTGCGGTGAAAAAAGTGCGCAAGCGCCAACAGCCCCCCTCCCTTTCAGGGCTGTGAGCTGGTCTCCACCCATCTCCTCCCACCTCCTCTTCCAGGTGATTGACACTAGAGTTGGCCTAAGGGATGAAGTGCTGCATAATGGTGGTCCTAGGAGACGGTTTTCCAAATACAAATGCGACATCAACATTTTGTGTACTGCGACATAACCTAGACGCCACTCCCTGTCCCCAGTCCGATAGAGTTCAGAATGGGAAAGTGAGCTAACAGTGGGCTGGGGTCAGATGAGCTTAGATTTCTGGAAATCAGGGGTCTCTACACAGAGATTCTCAATTCATTCCGATTTCTTCAAAACTCTTCACCTTTGGAGCCTTCAGATGGCATGTTCGGAAGTCCACAACTAACCTTTGTGTTTTTTCTGCCTCCTAAATCATAGGCTATCATTGTAATTAGTTTTTAAAACTCTATGCACTTATACCAAGGAGGTGCGGAGCTTCTTCCAATTTCTATTGCACAAGTACTGGAAATCAGGATAGTAGCAGAGAAGAGGGCCTAGTAACTCTGCAGTTCTGTAAAGGGGAGAAGAGTCCTCTGTAAAGAGGTGGAGAGAGCATGTCCCCCTGCCGGTCCCTCCCCCACATCTGCCCTCAAAGTCACACCCTGCCCTTCACTACGCCTTTGTTCTCAGGCTAAGAACCACATTTCTCCAACAGACTCATGTTTAAACATTATGGTTTCATACTGGCCAATATTACAAACCATCAGCATTCTGCCCCAAGATAGAGCCCTATATAGACAAGACTTCTTTGGGCTGCAGAGACCTGGGATAGCACAGCAAAGTTTTTATTTCTAATATTAATTCAACACTTCCTGAAGTACAACAATTTTTAATACTCAAACATTAAAGCTAGCTTGAACATCACCCTCTATCAAGGACTTACATAACCTCACAGTTCTATCAGACTGAATAGTAGGTAGACATAACATGACACGTAAGTGAAACCTGGTTAGAGTCCGGCCGTCTCTCACTTGGGTGACTGTATAGTCTCTGAACATGTCTTCCTGCTTCTTCCTGTTCCCTTCCTCCAGCCCCTAATCATCAATACAGCAGGATGACTCAGACTTGTACAGCCTCTGTTCAAAGCCCTGCAATGGCTGCTTACTGCACTCAGTGGAAGGCAGAGTGTCCCAAACACTATGAAGGGCTATGAATGACCCTTCTGACTTCAGCTGCACTCCAGCCACACTGCCCCCCTTGCCATTCCCCTGACAAATGAGCTCTCTTGGAGGTCTTTTGCTTTGTTCTTAGAACAACCCCCACTCTGCTCTTGCTTGATTAACTCTTTCACTTCCTTCAAATCTCTCCTCCAAATTCACCTTATCTGAGTACTTTCCCAACCACCTTATTCCCTTTTGTAACTTGCACTTTCCAACCAAGCACTCTATTTATCTTATTCTCTATTAATATTTGTCTTTTTTTGCCCAATGTACTCATTACCCTCTTACCCCCTATATAATTTATTGTACATGTTATATCTATATGTAAATTATAATTGTAAACTTCACTAGAGCAGGTAGCTTTGGTTTTTTACACTGATGTATTTCAAGACCCTAGGACAGTGCTCAATATATAGTAGGTGTTCAATAAATATTTATTAAATAAAGGAATGAATGAGCATTAGGTCTTAGGAGTAAGACACAAAATGAAATGACAGTTTAGGAATCATGAGGTTAGTGGAAGAAATAAATAGCAAGAGAAAAAAGGGACATAGCAAAATTATTAGGCTCATAAATAGTCTTCCCAAACCCTCTCTTGAGTTTTGAGCAAAAGAATAATGTCAGCACAATGAAGATGTTGTAAGGAAGCAAGAATGTACAGGCACCGGACAGCTCCAGAACAGATAGATGCACTCTTATTGCTGCTGTCTTCGTCCTGCCTCAATAAACCTATCCAAACGTTGCTCGCCAAGCTTGCTTCCCTAGAACAAATGTGTACACATTTGGGCATGAAACTTGTTTTCCCTAGAAGACTTCAATTTCACAATTAGTGGCCTCAGTTTGAATATTTCAGTCTCTACTTGTCTGAATCACATAGTCTGTCCTCAGAAGTCCACCCCTGTCCCATAGCCAAGGAGGGCTTCGAGGGATTAGCTGCCTAGAATGAGCAAGGAGTCTGGCAGGAGTCACCATTCCCTTTTTGAGATCACGGCACGGCTACCCTGGAACCTCTGTTCTGTTCATGTGACCTCAGAAAAGCCTCTTCTGGGGCAGATATTTTTAATATCTTGCAAAATGTGAAATGTGCTTACACTTAGAACTTTTTTTTTTTTCCTGTAAACGGACTTAAAAAAAGAAAAGGAATAAGAATGTCCACGGCAGCATTGTCCGTGATAGTGGAAAAAATAGAGATGATTTTATTATCTGTAAATAGATGGCTCACAAAAAAAGATAAGATGCATATGATACTGGAAATCATACATCTGACAAAAAATGAGAGACCTATAAAGGGTGATATGGAAAAATTGTCTGATATTTGTAAAATAACAATTCCAAAAATAATTGAAAGCAACATGTGTATATATGTAGGCATTTTTGAGTATATTTGTATAGGCATCAACCCCTTTGTAGATGCTTGTCAGTTTGTAACATTGATTGTATCTATTAAGTTAAATGACAGGGAAATTTGGCATAGGACTCATTAATATATTTATACACCCTAGAATGTTTGAATGTTTGCAGTAACTATGGATTATTTTTGTTATTTCCAAGTTCCTGCTCCATTGACCTCCTTCATCACAATGTTCTCAGCCCTCTGCACCTTCTCTGAGTCTTTTCTTACCACCTCCCCTCAATTCAGCACCATTTTCCCCTGCAGTTCTTTCGGATTTTTAGAAGCAGTTTGCTGTCCAGGACTCCCAGTTTTGAATGCCAGGTGGCGCTGTAACCTGATTGGTAAAGACCATCCTAACAGATACCTCAAGTGAGAATGAAGATCGTATTAAACAGCAAATTTGGATGTGTTTGGGGATTCAATTCTCGGGACCCATTAGGTTGGAATCTACAGAAATAAGTCAAAAGGGGAAGTTCATGAGGGATGTGCTGACAAATTCTGTATTCAAAAGCTTTCCTCCTCCAAAAACAAAACAAAACTAAACTAAATAAACAAAAAAAGACACTTGCAATAATAGATTTTAAATGACAAGAGCGATCAATTTGAAAAATATTCCCTCCAATTGTAATGATTTTGAATTTAGCTGATATTACTCAATGGAAAAAATCTGTTGTAAACATTTTTTTGGGGGGTATAACTTCTGAATGTTGGTACCTGCAAAAATCTCAGAGTTTTTCTAATTGATTACTTCTGAAGAAATTACAAATATGAATGATGAGTTAGGGAAACAGTTTAAATTTGTGTTCAAGTGCACACAGAAACATTCAAATGGCAATGAGAAAAACTGGTGAATTATATTAAAACTCAAATCACAGCCACATGTGATAGAATTAAACACGTTTATGGGCAATTTGTATATCAATGTTGCTATTCGACAACAAATGTCACCAAACCACTGGACAGGTTAGGGTCACAGGGAAGCTGAGATTCTGGAAGCAAACAATGTCAAATGAGAACAGGTAAATCATTTTATTTTCCAAATGTTTTATTTGATTGTAAGGAAGTTTTATTTAAAAAAAATCTTTAAAAATTTAAGAAATTAAATTAGAAAATTAAGAATGGAGGAGATTACGAATGACAGATAAATTAAAAAAAAACCTTTGTCATTTTTATCTGCAGGAAGTTTCAGTTTTATTAGAACATTTGTGAAATAAATATTTCTAATCAGTTGAAGTATAACAGAAC
Source organism: Ursus maritimus (assembly GCF_017311325.1). Classification (NCBI taxonomy): domain Eukaryota; kingdom Metazoa; phylum Chordata; class Mammalia; order Carnivora; family Ursidae; genus Ursus; species Ursus maritimus. Next base: position 4,458,710 of record NW_024425230.1, read on the forward strand.
TTTTCAGAGCATAAAATACATTCCTCGTATTCAACAAGAGACATGTAGATGCATTTTTTAAAAATACAGAACAGTTTTATGCTCATGTTCATCAAAGCAAACCTCGGCCAAATATTTTTAAAATATGAGTTTGAGGTCACTGTATCATTAGCTGTCCATGGTTCTCCCACCTCTCCAGTGCCACCCAAACACAGAGATAGCTACCACAGGGACTTGCTGCTATTTAGGCTTCCAGCTGGACCTATCCATCCATGAAGCCCACCCTGGGCCCCTTGCCATGGCAAGAATAGAGCCGGTATGGTATGTCGTTAAAGCCACCGAAATATGTCAGAGGTTTCCAATGTGCTCCCTCAGGACTGCGGGGAGTTAGCAGGAGAACGTTCTCTAACGGTTAGTAAGTTTCTTACCAGGAATCTGCTTTGGAAATTATGTTCTGGGGCCTCTCAGAAGGGAGACAGGATAGGAAGATATAAGGGGGGTCCCTCTAATATGGTCACAGAGCATTCGATTTCCAGTTTGCTTTTAAGAGTTTCCGGTTCTTATCTCTCCACCCAAGGACTCTCACTAAGGCCCCTGCTGACCTTCATGTTGTTAAATCTAAGGGACATGCGTCACTGCCCTGGAAACAACTATGCAGCAGCCCCTGTCCACCCAGAAGCCTTTATCCTCTTACCCCAGAACACTCCTAGTCTTCCAGACAGGACTTTTTCAGTCTCTTTTCCC
>NW_024425230.1:4459449-4471688 GCF_017311325.1 Ursus maritimus
ACATTTTTCATGGCTCTGATTTTTTTTTTTTAAACTGTCCTGTATAGAATCATATTCCCGTCTGAGTTCATCATTCACCCTTTGTCAAACCCCACCTTCTTTTTATTTTGTTGCTGGTAAACCTTCCGCTGAGTTCCTCTCAGAGCCCACATCAGGGCCCCACTTAGCTCATGTGAAAACCCAAATTCAGTTATATGCAGGCTGACTTCTCCTGGGCACATTGGGGTAATTAGCAGGAGCCACATTTTGTCTTTGATGGTAAGAACAGAAAACGAATTAGCTACCATGAGCTCAGGGGAGGGGTAGGAGGCCGGCAGGGGAGAAAACACCAACACTGCACCTCTGGAGCCCCCTCTCCTCCCTCCCCCACCAGAACTGGCGCAGGCGCAGAGGATGTCCCTGCATTGCACCAAGGCAACTGCGCAGGCTCCAGAAGGACAGCTCCTTGCGTAGAGGGTGGGGGCTGGGTACCCTCTGCTCCCCTTGGCAACCCTTTTTCTTGAATCCTGACGTGAGCTTTATTGAAGGGGTGGGGAGACTGCAGGAAAATGGCTTTGAAAGCCAGATTTCCTCAGACAGATGCAATTAGAACCTTCTGGGTTATACCAGACTGAGTTTGACACCCGCCAGCAGTTCCTCCAACCCCCATCCCTGTCCATTCCCCTCTAATCTGGGCCTCTGGTCAGAGAGGAATGGAGGTGATCAGGTGCAGATACCGGGTTTTTGTTTGTTTGTTTTGCTGTTCAGTTAATTCGGCCTTCCAGAATCATCTCATCGTCCATCTTTTAAGTACTCTAAAGAAAGAGACAGCTGTGCTTACTTTCCGTGATTATCAGGGTCCATTTTTTTTTTACACTTTGTGACTACAGTATCCCTTTCAGATTTGCATTGTCGGGTACCCACTGAATGACAAGGGGGAGAATCCTCTCTGGCTTTCTCTGTTGGGGGCACATTAAGAACACTTTATAGAAGGACAGTGACATGATCCGGAGGAGGGATGACAGAGATTACAGGAGCTTCTGAGATGCTGGTAATGTTGTTTACCTAGATCTGGGTGCTGGATACACAGGTGTGTTCTCCTTGTGAAAAATTGTGAAAGTTACACTTACAGCATACATTTTTTTGGTATTTTTCTTAAAATAAAACCAAAAGCAAATGCACCAACAAAAAACAAACCAAAGCAAGAAACAGACAAACAAAAAACTTAGGAGCCAGGAGTTCAGGCAGATGGATGGGCCAGCAAAGACACACACACACACACACACACACACACACACACAGAGGCACGTGCTTCATCACCCTCAACTGCTCCTCCCCCGGGCATCAGGATGGTGCCTAGGCAAGGGTGTGTGTAAAATCCTCAATGTTGCCTCAAGAAAATATATGTTTGACCAAGGTCTCTCCTAGCATAAAGAGCCCCCTTCCTTTTTCCTTCAACCTGCCCACCACTGACCATACACCCTTCCTCCTCTTTGTCACCAAGATAGGGCACTAAGTTTTTCAGACATCCTCAGTTTAAAACATTCTGGTTTGTACCTAGCCACTTCATGCAGTACTATGTCTCATGCATCCTGTCAGAGATCCTGATGGGTAAGTCTTCTGGAGATCAAGAGCTTTTAATGAGAAGTGTGGCTGACAGCAGCAAAGCCCACACTTCACCCAAAACCTTCATACCTGAGGCCGAGCTTTGTTTTTCAGGGTGCCTGAAGCAAATCATTAGGCCTTTTAGTTATTACTGTCACAATCAGCATCCTGGCCATTCCGAAGATCATATCCTCAGTCAGTTAGTTGGGTTTCTGTTTATTGTCTTGGCTTTTGAGTGTGCATCACATTTTCCTGTTCCTTCAGATGCTGAATAATTTTGGATTGTGTCCTAGACATTTTGAATGATACATTATAAACAATCTTGATTGTGATGTTTTTCTGAATAGGTCATCTACATATGTATCTTTTTAAGGCAGGCTGTTAATTTGGTGGAATAGTAACTACAAACTCCGTCTCCCCCCTGCTGCTGGGGGGAAACTGGGGTCTGGGTTCAGGTCTTCACTGGATCGTGTAGAGTCTTTCCTGTGAGCCTATTTCAGGGATCATTCAGAGAGTTGTGCAGAGCGTATGAGCAGGATTTAGCCCTCCTCTCTCTGACTCTCTTCTTTCTGAAACCTCCTCTTCATTTTCTAGCTTATATGACTGCCCTAAATTCTATCCTCGAATTTTTCATGCCAGTAAAACTGCTGGTTTGGTTTTTGCTTTGGAATTTTATCTTCCCTTCATGGGAAGGGACTTGGAACTTCCCTCGGGCTAAAAATCATAAAACAGTGGGGAACTTATCCACCACCATACTCCCATAACCAAGTGTCCACTCCCCTCCAGTATCTGCCTGCTTTTGATTGTTCTCCTGTGATTTCAAAGAGTTGTTTTTACATTTTATCTTATATTTCTACGTAAAATTGTCTCTTAATGATAGAGAACAAACTGAAGTTTGCTGAAGGGGAGGTGGGCAGGATATGAGCTAAATGGGTGATGGGTATTAAGGAGGGCACTTGTGATGAGCACCGGGTGTTGTATGGAAGTGATGAATCACTAAATTCTACTCCTGAAACCAATATAACACTATATGTTAACTAATTAGAATTTAAATAAAAACTTGAAACAAAACAAAAAAGAAAACATCATTAAAAAAGGAAAAAAATATTTGTATCATAAATTTTAAATAACATATTCAAAGTATTTTAACATTATCATGCAATATTAGAATATTATATTATTAATGAAATATTAATAATATTTGCATTAATATATTAATACACAATTCATGTGACAAAATTAAAAATATATAGATGTTTGTATTTAAACACTTAAAACCAAATATATTTATTTAGTTTTTGTTATCTGTACATTTGTTCCAAAATGAGATATTTGCCCATGGGCTGAAGCGTAACCTCAAGTTAGTTCTTTGTTTGTTTATTTGTTTGTTTAAAGTAGGCTCCATGACTAGCATGGAGCCCAATGCAGGGCTTGAATTTACAACCCTGAGATCAAGATCTAAGCTGAGATAAAGACACACACTTAACTGACTGAGCCACCAAGGGGCCCCTCAAGTTGGTTTACTTGAAACACACTAGGAGAAGCACATGGACTGCTCCAAATCTCTAAACAGAGTTGAATAAATTCAGGGAAGACAGAACGGGAACATTTTTGTGAATACATCTCAGGGCTTCCCACTACGTAAAAATACCTCTGCATTTCAGATATTCTGAGTTTTGGTGTGGAGTATGGGGAGGAGAGAAAGGAATGGTGGTAGGGAGGCACAAAGGCTTATAAAACCAAATAGTGCCTCCCCATGCACCCATCTAAAAGAAGGACACAGGAGAAATGAGTAACCTGAAGAGGGCCAGGAAAAAGGTGTGGGCTCCAAAGACAATGCTCCCACACAGAGCCTGCTCACTCTGTCCACTCATAACTTCTCTTTCACCTGTGCAATCTGAGGAATAAAACCTCAGGTTCACAGGACTGCCCACCTTTGTGAGGAACATAAAATTGTGTTCTTTGTTTTAACAAACAAAATGATACAGCACGTCTCCAGAAGATATTCTTAGCTTTGCAGAACCCTCTTCAGGGAGCTCGGGACCTGGAATGAGGAAAGCAACAGACAGGAAACAGTACTTTTTTTTTTCTCTTTTTTTTTCCTTTTTTTTTTCCTTAGAGATTGCTGTTCTTTCCATTTAGGCTTCATAAAGCATCTACATTCTCCAAGTGCTGACCTCACCCCTCAGGAAAATTCAGCATCAATTCTATTCAAAGCTTAAATTGTGGAAAACTTTTTTTTTTTTTTGCATTTTATTTAGTAAGAATTTTGTTTCCACAATACCTTATGCTCTTTCTTCGTGTCATTCCCCTTCTCTTTCATCATAATGTGCAATGTGCTTTCCATTCAACTGGCACCCTCCCTAAGGATGTCATCCAGCAGGGGTGCCCTCTATGTCCAATTAGCACATAAGGAAGATAAAAGGGCAGAAGCTGGATGTGAAGCTATGTTCTTATTTGATCAGGGAGTGATTAAAAAGTAGAGACTGAGGATCAGTGAGCCAGGTTGGTTCTATGTTATAAGTGGACAGTCGTGGTGCCATAGTAGTTACCATGGAAGTCTTCAAACAACAACTGGCATTTTGTGCAGACTCCAGAAACATCCTGAGACATATAGGACCCCCTCAGCCCCGACATCGCTTTAAGCCGTATTGTAATGGTTTCCACCCAAATCAAACTTCAAATATACTCTAATTTCTTATAACAAATTTTAAATTAGGATTTGAGGACCTTATTAATCAATAGTATCTAGGACTAGAAGTCTGAAATAGTGAAATATACTTGGGAGAGCAAACAGTTCAAAGAAATGTAATTATACTTTCCTGCCACCAAAATCATCCTAAAAATCATGAACTCCAGGTGTCATCTCAGTTAACATGTTATATAATGAACTGATCACTCACTATCTACTTCAGGATCCTCCAATATCTATGTCCAACCCTAACACCTCCGAGTCTCATGTAGCCAGAGTTGCTGGTTGTGAAGCAAGACAGTTTACATAGAATCGTCTGTCCCTCCAGTGTCAGGACATAAACCAGCAGAAAAGAAGCTGACAGGGAGCACTGCTCACATTTCTCAGATCTGGGCAAAGCTTTCTAAGATACATCTGTTTTCTTAATTCCATCTTCATGAAGCTATTACTCACCTCCAAGGTCTTAAGTTACTCCTTGCCAAATTCCAGGCTCTTTTTTTCTCTACTTATTAAGCCACAAAAATACTGAGGTTAATTCTAGGAAAAGGTAAATCTGCACCCCAACAAAATAATAGTACCTCATAACCCAATAAAAATAACAATACTACATATTTAAATCTGTACAGATAATCAGTGTGCAAACTGGGCCACAAAAATGAAATGGCAATAAATCTAAGCTTGTGTTTTTAGATAAGAAAAATACAAATCAGTGTGATCAATTTGGATGGAAGAATAGGCAGGAAGGAAAAACATAATGGAACTCCTCTGTACCTATCATTCATTTCTCTTCTAACTGCTCAATGTGGCTTCCATCAGAGACATGCAGATGCTAGGAAGGTGCTCATACGACTCCATAAAGATGCAGCTGATCCTAAAAGATCCTCCCCAACTGGTCTGTTGCTTCTCATTTTGCTGCCCTCCCTATGTACCTAATAAGAAATTTATTCCCAGGGACAAACCACACACTTGCAGGCCTAGGTAACATATTTCTGCTGAAAGGCCCAATATAAAAATTCTATACATTATATGATCTATTGTATTCTTGTACCCAGCACTCTCAGCGCTCCATAGTTGAATCTATGTTTCAGCTCCCCAAACTATTCCATTGAGTTATATGTTTATCCTTAGATACATACACACTTTCTGGATTAGTTAGCTCTACAATAACTTGAAATCAGTGTGAGTCCCTCAACTTTGATTTTTTTTTTCAAAATTGTTGTGGCTACACTAGTTTCTTTGCATTTCAAAATGGATTTTAAAATCAGACTGTTATTTTCTGCAAAAAGCCTGTTTGTTTCTTAAATTCCACATTTGTGTGAAATCAGGTGGTATTTTTCTTTCTCTGACTGATTTATTTCACTTAGTGTAATAATCTCTAAGTCCATCCATGTTGTTGCAAATGGCAAGATTTCACTTCGTTATGACTAATATGTGATTATATATATACACGTGTGTATATATACCTCTCTATCATCATCTATCATCTATCCATATCTATATCATCTATCTATCATCTATCTATCTATCTATCTATCTATCTATCTATCTATCTATCTATCATCTATCTATCCATGTTGTTGCAAATGGCAAGATTTCACTTCGTTATGACTAATATGTGATTATATATATACACGTGTGTATATATACCTCTCTATCATCATCATCTATCCATATCTATATCATCTATCTATCTATCAATCATCTATCTATCATCTATCATCTATCTATCTATCTATCTATCTATCTATCTATCTATCTATCTATCATCTATCTATCTATCTATCATCATCTATCTTTATATACAATAGCAAAGGGGAAAAACAAAGGAGAGAGAGAGAGAGACAAACCAAGAAACAGACGCTTAACCATAGTGAACAAACTGGTGGTTACCAGAGTAGAGGGGTTGGGGGGATTGGTTAAATAGGTGATGGGGATGAAGGAATGCATTTGTGATGAGCACTGGGTGTTGTATGGAAGTGTTGAATCATTATATTATACATCTGAAACTGTATGCTAACTGGAATTAAAATAAAAAACTTAAAAATCCTGCTCTTATTTTGATTTGGTTTGTGTTTTATCTACATATCTTCTTGAAGAGAACTTTATATTTTAACAATATTGAGTCTTTCTGTCCATGAACCTGCTGTATGTTTCCATTTATTTAGATTCTTTAAATTTTCATGGCAATGTTTTATAGTTTTCAGTCCCAAAATCTTGCAAATATTTTCTTAAAATACATCAAAATTTCATGTGTTTTTTCCTATTATAAGTGGTATTGTTTCTAAAATTTTATTTTCAAATTGCTTGCTGGTAGTAAATAAGAGATACAATTACATTTTCTATTTTGACCTTGTGCACTGCACCTTGCTAAATTCACTGCTTGATTCTAATGGATATTCTGTAGATTCCTTAGGAATATATATACACACACACACACACACACACACATATGTGCTATCACATCATCTGTGTATAAAAATGTTAACAGCATTTATAATATCCATTTTAAAATTCTTTTCTGCTAATCCCATCAATTCTCAGTCTATTTTGACTGATACATTTTTGTCCTAGTTTTCCTGATTCTTAGCATATTTAGTAATATTGAATAAATACTGAATATTGTGAATGTTTCAGTGTTGATTATCTGGATTCTGTTGAGCTTTATACTGACGGGCAACTAAGTAATTTGTAAATCATCTCAATCATTTTGAAGCATGTTTTAAGTCATTTTTAGGGAAGATCTAGAGTTGCTTTTGCTTTTATTATTAATGAGTTTATATTAATGAGTTGGATCTTATTATAATGAGTGGTCCTTTCTGGGTTGCCACTGAATGTCTTTTCATTAAATGAAGTCATTGCAATCTGCTTGGTCTGTACTGGAATGTTCTCCAGCCCTGCATGATGTTGAGGAGTTGTTCAGGTTACAGCATATGGTTGTCCTTTGCCCACATATTCATGGATTAGTAACAGACTTAATGGGACTATTACACAGATTTCTGGAGCTTTTTCTTGCATACTTTTCTTTCTTTTGTTACTCTATTCCATAAATCCCAGCCATCTCACCCTTATGAGTGCTGACCTCTGTCTGTTCTTATCAGAGTGATTGTACTGCTGGTTGGGATGCCCCTTTCTCTCTTCTTTGCATTTGGAAAGTGCCTCCAGGCACGGAGTGGATAGAATGTTTGATCCTATTAGCAAGGATCTTGTTGAGAATTTTGGCATCCATATTCATTAGGGAAATCAGTCTGTAATTTTCCTTTTTGATGGGGTCTTTGCCTGGTTTGGGGATCAAGGTAATATTGGCCTTATGGAATGAGTTTGGTAGGTTTCCTTTTGTTTCTATTTTTCGAAATAGCTTTAGGAGAATAGGTATTATTTCTCCTTTGAATGTTTGGTAGAATTCCCTGGGGAATCCATCAGGCCCTTGAGTTTTGTTTTTTGGAAGGTTTTTAATCACTGTTTCAATCTCTTCATAATTAATTGGTCTGTTTAAAAAATCAATTTCTTCCTGTTTCAGTCTTGGTAGTTTATAGGTTTCCAGGAAGTCCTCCATCTTTTCCAGATTGCTTAATTTATTGACATAAAGCTGTTGATAAAAGTTTCTAATAATCCTTCCTATTTCATTGGTGCTGGTTGTGACCTCTCCCTTTTCATTCATAATTTTATTAATTTGGGACCTTTCTCTATTCTTTTGGATAAGTCTTGCCAGTGGTTTGTCTATTTTATTAATTCTTTCAAAGAACCAGCTTCTAGTTCTGTTGATCTGCTCTACTGTGCTCCTTGTTTCTAATTCACTGATCTCTGCTCTAATCTTGATCAACTGCTTCTCGGGCATGGATTAGGCCTGTTCTTCTGTTGCTGTTCCAGCTTCTTGAGGTGAGAATATAAAAACTGCATTTTAGATTTTTCTATTCTTTTGAGTGAGGCTTGGATGGCTATGTATTTTCCCCTTAGGACTACCTTTGCAGTGTCCCATAGGTTTTGGACTGTTGTGTTTTCATTCTCCTTGGGCCCCATAAATTGTTTAAATTGATTTTTGATTTCCTGGTTTATTGAATCATTCTTTTTTTTAAGATTTTATTTATTTATTTATTTGACAGAGAGAGAGAGACAGCCAGCGAGAGAGGGAACACAGTCAGGGGGAGTGAGAGAGGAAGAAGCAGGCTACCAGTGGAGGAGCCTGATGTGGGGCTTGATCCCAGAATGCCAGGATCACGCCCTGAGCCGAAGGCAGACACTTAATGACTGAGCCACCCAGGTGCCCCTATCGAGTCATTCTTGAGCAGGATGGCTCTTAGTCTCCAAGTGTTTGAGTTTCTTCCAAATTTTTCCTTGTGGTTGAGTTCCAATTTCAAAGCACTGTGGTCTGAGAACATGCAGGGAATAATTTCAGTCTTTTGGTATCGGTTGAGAACTGTTTTGTGACCCAGAGCATGGTCTATTCTTGAGAATGTTCCATGGGCATTAGAATAGAATGAGTATTCTTTTGTTCTGGGGTGTAGTGTTCTATATATATCTATGAGGTCCAATTCGTCTAGTATGGCTTTCAAAGCTCTTGTTGATTTTCTGCTTAGGTGATCTATCTATTGCTGATAGTGGAGTGTTGAGGTCCCCTACTATTAGCATATTATTATCTATATGTGTCTTTATTCTGGTTAAGAGTTGGCTTGTGTATCTTACTGCTCCCCTGCATAGATATTTATAGTTGTCATATCCACTTGTTGGATACATCCTTTAAGAAGAATATAGTGCCCTTCTGTATCTCTAACTATAGTCTTTCAAATCCAATCTGTCTGATATGAGAATTGCTACCTCAGCTTTCTTTTGGGGTCCATTGGCGTGAAAGATGGTATTCCATCCCTTTACTTTCAGTCTGGTTGTATCTTTAGGTTCAAAATGATTTTCTTGTAGAATGCAAATGGATGGGTCATGTCTTTTTATCCAATCTGCAAACCTGTGGTGTATTATGGGGGCATTTAGGCCATTTACATTGAGAGTGATTATTGAGAGATATGATTTTAATGATCCCATGTTGCCTGTAAAGTCTTTGTTTCTATAGATTGTGACTTTCTGTTCTGTATCACTCTTGGGGCCTTTTTACTTTTATAGAACCCCCCCTAATATCTCCTGTAGGGCTGGTTTTGTGGTTACAAAATTTGTCAGTGACTGGCGATTCTGGAAGGTCTTTATCTCTCCATCAATTCTGAATGACAGCCTTGCTGGATAAAGAATCCCTGGCTGCATGTTTTTCTCTGAAAGAGCTTTAAAAATGCCCCCCCCAACCCTTTCTCTCATTCCAGGTCTGTGTAGACAGGTCTGACGTGATTCTGATACTTTGCTAATAGGATCCAACAGTACATTAAAAGGATTATCCATCATGACCAAGTGGGATTCATCCCTGGGATGCAAGGGTGGTTGAACATTCGCAAATCTATCAGTGTGATAGATTATATCAACAAGAAAAAAGCCAAAAATCATACGACCCTATCAATAGATGCACCAAAAGCATTTGACAAAATACAGCATCCTTTCCTGATTAAAACCCTTCAGAGTGTAGGGATAAAGGGTACATTCCTCAATATCATAAAAACCATCCATGAAAAGCCTACAGTGAATATCATTCTCAATGGGGAAAAGCTGGAAGCCTTTTCCTTAAGATCAGGAAAACGACAAGGATGCCCACTCTCCACTATTTTTCAACATAGTGCTAGAAGTCCTTGAAACAGCAATCAGACAACAAAAAGGGATAAAAGGTATCCAAATCGGCAAAGAAGAAGTCAAACTGTCTCTCTCTGCAGATGACATGATACTCTACATGGAAAACCCAAAAGTATACACTCCCAAACTATTAGAAGTTATAGAGCAATTCAGTAATGTGGCAGGATACAAAATTAATGCTCAGAAATCAGTTGCATTTCTAATCACGAATAATGAGACTGAAGAAAGAGAAATTAGGGAATCAATCCCATTTACAATAGCACCAAAAACCGTACGTTACCTTGGAATTAACTTAACCGGAGACGTAAAGGATCTATATTCTAGAAACTACAAATCACTCTTGAAAGACATTGAAGAAAAAGACACAAAAAGATGGAGAAATATTCCATGCTCATGGATCGGGAGAAGAAGAATTAACATAGTTAAAATGTCTATGCCACCCAGAGATATCTACACTTTCATTGTAATCCCAATCAAAATACCAACGACGTTTTTCAAAGAACTGGAACAAATAGCCCTTAAATTTCTATGGAACAAGAAAAGACCCCGAATCTCCAAGGAAGTGTTGAAAAGGAAAAACAAAGCTGGGGGCATCACAATGCCAGATTTCAAGTTGTACTACAAAGATGTGATCACAAAGACAGCATGGTACTGGCACAAAAACAGACACATAGACCAATAGAACAGAATAGAGAACCCAGAAATGGACCCTCAGCTCTTTGGACAACTAATCTTTGATAAGGAAAAAACATCGAGTGGTAAAAGGACAGTCTCTTCAATAAATGGTGCTGGGAAAATTGGACAGCTACATGCAAAAGAATGAAACTTGACCACTCCCTCACACCATACACAAAGATAAACTCTAAATGGATGAAAGACCTCGATGTGAGACAGGATTCCATCAAAATCCTAGAGGAGAGCATAGGCAGCAACCTCTACAACATCAGCCACAGCAACCTTTTTCATGACACATCTCAAAAGGCAAGAGAAACAAAAGATAAAATGAACTTGTGGGACTTCATCAAGATAAAAACCTTCTGCACAGACAAGGAAACAGTCAGAAAAACTAAGAGGCAGCCCATGGAATGGGAGAATATATTTGCAAATGATACTACAGATAAAAGACTGATATCCAAGATCTACAAAGAACTTCTCAAACTCAAAACACAAGAAACAAATAAACAAATCATAAAATGGGCAGAAGATATGAATAGACACTTTTCCAATGAAGACATACAAATGTCTAACAGACACATGAAAAATGTTCAAAATCATTAGCCATCAGGGAAATTCAAATCAAAACCACACTGAGATAACCCCTTACACCAGTTAGAATGAGAAAAATGACAAGGCAAGAAACAACAATTGCTGGAGAAGATGTGGAGAAAGGGGATCCCTCCTACATTGTTGGTGGGAATGCAAGTTGGTACACCCATTCTGGAAACAATGTGGAGGTCCCTTAAAAAGTTAAAAATAGAGCTACCCTCTGATCCAGCCCTTGCACTACTGGGTATTTACCCCAATGATACAGACGTAGGGAAGAGAAGGGCCAGATGCACCCCAATGTTCATAGCAGCATTGTCCACAATAGCTAAATCATGGAAGGAGCCGAGATGCCCTTCAACAGATGACTGGATTAAGAAGATGTGGTCTATATATCCAATGGCATATTACTCAGCCATTAAAAAGAACGAGTTCTCAACACTTGCTGCAACATGGACGGCACTGGAAGAGAAAATGCTAAGTGAAATAAGTCAAGCAGAGAAAGACAATTATCATATGGTTTCTCTCATCTTTGGAATATAAGAACTAGGAAGATTGGTAGGAGAAGAAAGGGATAAAGAAAGGGGGGTAATCAGAAGGGGGAATGAAGCATGAGAGACTATGGACTCTGAGAAACAAACTGAGGGCTTCAGAGGGAAGGTGGTGGGGGTATGAGATAGTCTGGTGGTAGGTAGTAAGGAGGGCACGTGTTGCATGGTGCACTGGGTGATATTCACAACTAATGAACCATCGAACCTTATATCAAAAACCAGGAATGTACTGTATGGTGACTAAGATAATATAATTAAAAAAATATATTATTATAAAAAAAGAATGTTTGTTTGTTTTCCTCTCTAGGATAAAGTTGTAAGCTCCCTGCTTCCAATGTTTAAAAACAATTGTTTCAATTTTTTTTTCCAGTTACCTGCTTGTTTATGACAGGGAAGTAAATCCAGTCTATACTCTGGCTTAAGGTTTAGAA
>NW_024425230.1:4471698-4535708 GCF_017311325.1 Ursus maritimus
TTCAGAGTGTAGGGATAAAGGGTACATTCCTCAATATCATAAAAACCATCCATGAAAAGCCTACAGTGAATATCATTCTCAATGGGGAAAAGCTGGAAGCCTTTTCCTTAAGATCAGGAAAACGACAAGGATGCCCACTCTCCACTATTTTTCAACATAGTGCTAGAAGTCCTTGAAACAGCAATCAGACAACAAAAAGGGATAAAAGGTATCCAAATCGGCAAAGAAGAAGTCAAACTGTCTCTCTCTGCAGATGACATGATACTCTACATGGAAAACCCAAAAGTATACACTCCCAAACTATTAGAAGTTATAGAGCAATTCAGTAATGTGGCAGGATACAAAATTAATGCTCAGAAATCAGTTGCATTTCTAATCACGAATAATGAGACTGAAGAAAGAGAAATTAGGGAATCAATCCCATTTACAATAGCACCAAAAACCGTACGTTACCTTGGAATTAACTTAACCGGAGACGTAAAGGATCTATATTCTAGAAACTACAAATCACTCTTGAAAGACATTGAAGAAGACACAAAAAGATGGAAAAAAAGTCCATGCTCATGGATCGGAAGAATTAACATAGTTAAAATGTATATGCTACCCAGCGCAATCTACACTTTCAGTGCTATCCTGATCAAAATACCAATGACATTTTCAAAGAACTGGAACAAATAGCCCTTAAATTTCTGTGGAACCAGAAAAGGCCCCGAATCACCAAGGGAGTGTTGAAAAGGAAAAACAAAGCTGGGGGCATCACAATGCCAGATTTCAAGTTGTACTACAAAGATGTGATCACAAAGACAGCATGGTACTGGCACAAAAACAGACACATAGACCAATAGAACAGAATAGAGAACCCAGAAATGGACCCTCAGCTCTTTGGACAACTAATCTTTGATAAGGAAAAAACATCGAGTGGTAAAAGGACAGTCTCTTCAATAAATGGTGCTGGGAAAATTGGACAGCTACATGCAAAAGAATGAAACTTGACCACTCCCTCACACCATACACAAAGATAAACTCTAAATGGATGAAAGACCTCGATGTGAGACAGGATTCCATCAAAATCCTAGAGGAGAGCATAGGCAGCAACCTCTACAACATCAGCCACAGCAACCTTTTTCATGACACATCTCAAAAGGCAAGAGAAACAAAAGATAAAATGAACTTGTGGGACTTCATCAAGATAAAAACCTTCTGCACAGACAAGGAAACAGTCAGAAAAACTAAGAGGCAGCCCATGGAATGGGAGAATATATTTGCAAATGATACTACAGATAAAAGACTGATATCCAAGATCTACAAAGAACTTCTCAAACTCAAAACACAAGAAACAAATAAACAAATCATAAAATGGGCAGAAGATATGAATAGACACTTTTCCAATGAAGACATACAAATGTCTAACAGACACATGAAAAATGTTCAAAATCATTAGCCATCAGGGAAATTCAAATCAAAACCACACTGAGATAACCCCTTACACCAGTTAGAATGAGAAAAATGACAAGGCAAGAAACAACAATTGCTGGAGAAGATGTGGAGAAAGGGGATCCCTCCTACATTGTTGGTGGGAATGCAAGTTGGTACACCCATTCTGGAAACAATGTGGAGGTCCCTTAAAAAGTTAAAAATAGAGCTACCCTCTGATCCAGCCCTTGCACTACTGGGTATTTACCCCAATGATACAGACGTAGGGAAGAGAAGGGCCAGATGCACCCCAATGTTCATAGCAGCATTGTCCACAATAGCTAAATCATGGAAGGAGCCGAGATGCCCTTCAACAGATGACTGGATTAAGAAGATGTGGTCTATATATCCAATGGCATATTACTCAGCCATTAAAAAGAACGAGTTCTCAACACTTGCTGCAACATGGACGGCACTGGAAGAGAAAATGCTAAGTGAAATAAGTCAAGCAGAGAAAGACAATTATCATATGGTTTCTCTCATCTTTGGAATATAAGAACTAGGAAGATTGGTAGGAGAAGAAAGGGATAAAGAAAGGGGGGTAATCAGAAGGGGGAATGAAGCATGAGAGACTATGGACTCTGAGAAACAAACTGAGGGCTTCAGAGGGAAGGTGGTGGGGGTATGAGATAGTCTGGTGGTAGGTAGTAAGGAGGGCACGTGTTGCATGGTGCACTGGGTGATATTCACAACTAATGAACCATCGAACCTTATATCAAAAACCAGGAATGTACTGTATGGTGACTAAGATAATATAATTAAAAAAATATATTATTATAAAAAAAGAATGTTTGTTTGTTTTCCTCTCTAGGATAAAGTTGTAAGCTCCCTGCTTCCAATGTTTAAAAACAATTGTTTCAATTTTTTTTTCCAGTTACCTGCTTGTTTATGACAGGGAAGTAAATCCAGTCTATACTCTGGCTTAAGGTTTAGAAACAAAGATCCTATCATCCTCTCAATTCTTTTCAATCTATCAGAGGTAATATTGAGGGCACCTGCTGCCCATTATGAACATGGCACAGAATCTGGGTCCCTCCAAGTGCAAAGGGTAACACTGTTTCTTGCTACCTGAACATGCCAATGTTTTATCAATTCAAGAACAACCTCTCTTATTAGCCCTAGTTTTAATATT
Source organism: Ursus maritimus (assembly GCF_017311325.1). Lineage (NCBI taxonomy): Eukaryota > Metazoa > Chordata > Mammalia > Carnivora > Ursidae > Ursus > Ursus maritimus. The sequence goes on from NW_024425230.1 coordinate 4,474,304, forward strand.
TTGTCTTATCTCCTGTTATATTGCCGAACATATTCCAAGCAATCTGTCTTTAATTTGTGTAGCTTTGTAGAAGCCTAAATGAGAAGTATGTGTAACAGGGAATATAAATCATATTAATTTGCTCTGGGTAGTGATAGTTTATTTTTTTTACTTTTTTAAAAGATTTTATTTATTTATTTGTCAGAGAGAGAGCGAGAGCGAGAGAGCACAAGCGGTGGAGTGGGAGGCAGAGGGAGAAGCAGGCTCCCCATTGAGCAGGGGACCCAACTCAGGGCTCAATCCCCGGACCCTGGCATCATGACCTAAGCCCAAGGCAGAAGCTTAACCAACTGAAACCCCAGGCATCCCTGGGTAGTGATAGTTTAGACACAGTTTCCTTTACCATTCCTGAAGTACTCTCACACTTCTAGGTCCTCTATAAGTCCACATAAAACTGAAGCATCCTGTCCATTCAAAGTTAACATAATGGGATCAACAGAGTGTGGTGTATACAAATAATGGAATACTATTTGGCCATAAAAAGTAATGGAGTGATACATGCTACAACATGGAAAAACCTTAAAAGCGTCACATGCGAAGTGAAAGCAGTCCATTACAAAACACCATGTATTACATGACTTAATTTGTATGAATTTCCCAGAATAGGCAAATCTGTAGATATAGAATCTAGACTAGGGTTTGCTTAGGGTTGAGGCTGATAGCTAAAACAGACAGTGATTTTGTGGTGGTGATGATGAAAATATTTTAAAATTGACTATTGTAGTGATTGCACATAGCTGTGACTAAAACAATGGCATTCTATGTTTTAAATGGGTGAACTATATGGTATATGAATTATATCTCAATGAAGGTGTTTAAAAATATATAAAGTTGGCCATGAAGAGCCAATACCAGAGTACAGAACTCAAACATCAATTCCCCAGATGTGACATGAGCATAGGTGGGCTATGTAAGACAATTTCCTATATATAAATATAAATATATGTAATAAACAATAATATATAATGATTAACATAATAAACATCATAATATAATTGTAATCTATCCTATTATTATAGAATGCTTATTATTATATTATATTAATAAATAACACATATATTTTAAAGTATATTTAATATAATATATAATACATAAAATAATGCATACATGTATTATAAATACATAATATGTATTTAGGTATATATTTAAGTATAAAATATATACTTTTATTTAATTAGGTGTAAAGATATCACATATATGTATGTAGGTGTATATGTGTGTGTGTGTGTGTGTGTGTGTGTGTGTGTGTGTGTATGACTATATATATAGGGTTTTCTGTGTGTGTGTGTGTATTCCAGGAAAATAGCCCTCCAGAAACATGTTTTCAGGGTCCTGTCTGTGTGGCATTTGCATATGTAATGTAGCAAATATATATGAGGCAAATGTGGCAATTGGGATAGATAAGCTGGTAGGAAAATAAAAATATATCTTTCCATGCAGTGATCTCAGAAGAGGACGAAAGCTGAGTAAAGATCCTGAACAGAACCATGAGGAGATATCCTCCTGGGGGGAAGGTGCTCCTTGTTAGATTCACTACTAATACTACCTTTCTTCTTCCCCAGCCTATCTAAAACTTTATAGAAGAGTGGGAACTTCTCAGATTTTTACTGGGCTCTATGAATCCCTGTCTTTCTGTCACTAGTTTGAGTTTGTCTTTTCTACATTTTACACAAGTGGAATCACAGTATATAATCTTCTATTTTTTTGTTAAGCATATGTCTTTAATAGTCACCTATGCTGTGGCATATGTCAGTAGCATTTCCTTTTTTATTGTAGAACAGTATTCTGTTTTAAAAATAAAAATAAAAAATAAAAAAAACATCACCATGTGTTTATCTATTTACCTGTTGAAGGACATTTGGGTTGTGCCTGGATTGGGGCTAATACAAAGAATAATGCCACGAATACTTATGAACAAGTCTTTCTGCAGGTATATTTTCATTTCTACTGAATACATAACTGGGACTTGGTTTGCCAATTCCTATTGTAAGTGCATGTCTAACTTCATAAGAAAACAAACTATTTTCAAAAATAATTTTACTTAATTGTTGTTTTCATTCTTGAAGAGACATAATGCTTAACTATCTTAAAAACTCAGTAAAATTCTCACTAATGTGCTTCTAATCAGGTCCTCATACTAGGATCCATACCTACAATCACTTTCGAGAATTTGCCAATTAACCATTTCTTTGTGTTCTCATCCCCAGGGCTTTCTCTTCCAGAATAAAAGGCGGGGGGCTGGGAAGGGTATATTTAATCTATTAGGAACACTGAGGAGGAAGATGACAACTTTTTGATATTTTTGGTGAGGTATGTTAACCAATCAATGGATTTTATTGACCATTTTATTTAAAAAGTAACTTAAAATCTCATTTCTGTCTCCACATTTTTTCCTTCTTTCAAACTGGTCTGCTCTTACCTGATCTCTTTCTTATGGTATTTTACTAACTATAGGCAATAGCTGCCAACTTCAGAACTAAGATTCTATTTCCCAAAATCCTTCCTTCAAGCTGCTGGCTCAGGAAGCATGTGGTTTACCTCACAACTTAGTGAGGACAGCTGATTAACTCTATATTTTATCACCATCCAAGATAGATGATCATTTTATAGTCTCAAATATCAGTTTCTATACTGTCTACTAGCAACGGCTCAGCTAATACCACCTGTTTTAGTTTTAATGTTATTGTAGCACGCTGATTCTCTGATTGCTACATTAGGTTAGACTATGTTATATTGTGGTAACAAACTTAACTAAGTATCTGTGGCTTAACACAACATTAGTTTGTTATGTACTCATGCCACACATACCACATAGGTTGGCAGGTGCCTCTCCTCCACATAGTCTCTCAGGGACTCAGGCTACTAGAACTATGGCCTTCACGTAGTGTTTTTGTTGTAGGCTTTTATCTCACACACTGTTAATATGGAACCTCACATAGAAAGATTTATTTCCTCACCCCACTTCATTCTCCTTGAAACTCTGGTCATCAAATAGGCTATCTTTTATTAAATCAAACTTACTCCAAAATTTATTTCAAGCCATGGGAACAGGTAAGCAGTAAAAATGAATGGGCATGTGTTTTAGAGCCATCATTTGTAGAAATTATGAAACAAAAATTACAGAATGAAAATGAATTCAGAAGCTTTCATGTCAACAGAAAGGAAGTTGTCCCAGCAAAGTGATGGCAAGTGGGCATAATCACAAGAGTCCCACAGAAAGAGACTCATAAACACATAGAATGAACTGGTGGTTGCCAGAGGAGAAAGGGAGTGGGAGTATTGGTGAAATAGGTAAAGGAGATTAAGAGGTGCAAACTTCCAGTTATGAAATAAATAAGGCACGGGGATGACAAATACTATAGGAAATACAGTCGATTATGTAATAACATTGTATGGTAACATTGTAACTGCACTTATCATGGTGAGCTTTGTGTAATGTACAGAATTGTTGAATTACTATGTTGTGCACTTTAATATAACACTGTATGGCAACTATATTAAAATAATACAAATTAAAAAAAAAGAAAAAAATCACACAGTGCACCAAGAATGAAGTATAGGCTACAAGGAGATATTACTGGACATGAATGACCTGTATTAATCTGATCACAGAGATTGGCCTGAACTAGAGCAGTCTCAAAGTAAAACAAAAACAACAAAAACCAACCAACCAAACAAAAAAACCAACTAAACAAAAAAAGAAAAAAACAAACAACAACAAAAATCTTAAAATTTCAAACATTCTTACATCTTTTGACCAAAACACAAAATAATTCTAGCTTTTGTTTCTGTGTTCTATAAGAAATGTCTTGTGGAGATCAAATGATCAAATACAGAAATGCAGCGGATTTCTAATGATGTACAACTAATGATGTACTATATGTTGGCTAACTGAACAGAGTAATAGTAAAAAACAGTATGGAATTTCCTCAAAAAGTTAAAAATAGAGCTACCCTCTGACCCAGCAATTGCACTACTAAGTACTTATCCAAAAGATACAAATATAGCGATTCAAAGGGACACATCACCCCAATGTTTATAGCAGCAATGTCCACAATAGCCAAAATATGGAAAAGGCCCAGGTGTCCATCAACTGATAAATGGATAAAGAAGATGTGGTACACACGTGTGCACGTGCACGCGTGCGCACACACACACACACACACACACACACAGGAATATTACTCAGCCATAAAAAAGAATGAAATCTTGCTATTTGCAACAACATGGATGGAATAGAGGGTATTATGCTGAGTGAAATAAGTCAGTCAGAGAAAGACAAATATCATATGATTTCACTCATATGTGGAACTTAGGAAATGAAACAGATGAAGGGGAAGGGAAGGAAAAATAAAATAAGATGAAAACAGAGAGGGAGGCAAACCATAAGAAAGTCTTAAAATGGGAAAACAAACTGAAGGTTGCTGGAGGGAAGGTGGGTGTGGGGATGGGGTAATGGGATGATGGGCAATAAGGAGGGCACTTGAAATGGTGAGTACTGGGTGTTGCATGAAGCTGATGAATCACTAAATTCTACCTCTGATACTAATAATATAGTTTATGTTAATTAAATTGACCTTAAATTTAAAAAAATTGAAAAAGAGACTTGATCATTTTTTCAGGTCACAATAGATCTTCCTAAAATGTAACCTTTTCTTTTTGTGGTTTTTAGAATGCTTATACACACCAGGCTTTTAATTCACTTCTTAAAAATTCAGGCTTCCTATTTACTCTATCTCTTTAGTAATAGAATATGAGATTTCTCCTTTCTCATTTAAGTTAACATAGACCAAAACAAAAACAACAACAACAACAACAACAAACCCACAAAAAAAAAAACACACAAAAAAAGCTTAAAGAGAGACCCTAGGAAGAGACCTTTAATGGTTAGAGAACACCCTTCAGAATTTGCAAAGACCTTTCAAAAAGTATCTGCAATTCTCTTGATTTTCCTACTGCCAGTTTTATTTTGGTGTGGGACTGAGACCCTACACCAATATGAGCCTGGATACTCAGGGCGTGATCCCGGTGTTGTGGGATCGAGCCCCACATCAGGCTCCTCCGCTATGAGCCTGCTTCTTCCTCTCCCACTCCCCCTGCTTGTGTTCCCTCTCTCGCTGGCTGTCTCTATCTCTGTCAAATAAATAAATAAATCCTTTAAAAAAAAATATGAGCCTGGATAGATTTCCTCACCAAGCATATAACTAAAATATTCTGGCTTAGAGTATTCAACCGTGTTAAATAGACTTGATTCCCATCTTAGCTTCCATATATATATGTTTTTTAATTATATTATGTTAGTCACCATACAGTACATCCCTGGTTTTTGATGTAAAGTTTGATTCATTAGTTGCATGTAACACCCAGTGCACCATGCAATACATGCCCTCCTTACTACCCACCACCAGCCTATCCCATTCCCCCATCCCCCTCCCCTCTGAAGCCCTCAGTTTGTTTCTCAGAGTCTAGCTTCCAAATATATATTTAACGAAGCAAGTGGCTGTCAGATAGCAAAGCTTAGATTTCTGGGATCAGGACTACTATACTTGTTATTCGAGTATAGTTAACATACAGTGTTATACTAGTTTCAGGTGTACAATGTAATGATTCAACAATTCTATACATTACTCAGCACTCATCATGATAAGTGTACTCTTATTCTTTTAAGATTTTATTTATTTATTTGACAGAGAGAGAGAGAGCGCACAAGCAGGCAAAGTAAGAGGGAGAAACAGGGGCCTGGGATTCCAGGACCCTGGGATCATGACCTGAACAGAAGGCAGTCACTTAATCAACTGAGCCACCCAGGCCCCCCCTGAGTGTATTCTTAATCCCCTTCACTTATTTCACCTATCCCCCCGACCCCTCCATTCTGGCAAGCCCCAGTTTATTCTCTATATTTAAGCCTGGTTTTTATTTCTTTGTTTGTTTATCTTTTTTATTTTTGCATATCTTATTTCTTAAGTTCCACATATGAGTGGAATCATATAGTCTTTGTCTTTCTTGGATGAACTTACTTTACTTAGCATTATACCCTCTAGGTTCATCCAGTTGTTGCAAATATCAAGATTTTGTTCTCTTTTATTGCTGAATAATATTCCATTGTATATATGTACCACATCTTCTTTATTGATTCATCTATGGACGGACATCTGGGTTGCTTCCATATCTAGACTATTTTAAATAATGCTGCAATAAACATAGTGGTGCATATGTCTTTTCAAAGTAGTGTTTTCATTTTCTTTGGGTTAAATACCCAATACTGAAATTACTGGATTGTATGGTAATTCTATTTTTAATTTTTTAAAAAGATTTTATTCATTTGACAGAGGCAGAGCCAGCCAGCGAGAGAGGGAACACAAGCAGGGGGAGTGGGAGAGGAAGTAGCAGGCTCCCAGCGGCGGAGACCAATGCGGGGCTCGATCCTGGGATCCTGGGATCACGCCCTGAGCCAAAGGCAGACACTTAACAACTGAGCCACCCAGGTGCTCCTATTTTTAATTTTTTTAGGAAGTACCCTCCATATTATTTTCTACAATAGCTATACCCATTTACATTCCCACTACATTTCTGGGCTGTTATGTTCTATTGATCTATGTGTCTATTTTTGTGCCAATACCATATTGTTTGATTACTACAGCCTTGTATATACTTGTTATACTTTTTATTCATATTTTCTTATATCTTCTCACTTCCACAGGTCTTTAATCATTCACTTGAAATTGCAACAGTAACTGAACACCCATATTGATTCATATGTTTCTAGGACCTTCTCCTTCCACTATATCTATACCATGGACTCCTGCTCATTCCATCTGAGGTGGCCCATAGTTACAGGTGGGAAGTTTAGGAGGAGAAACAATTCTTTGACGTTTTGTTGAATAGTTTTCTGCAATAAGAGTTATGTGAACAACTCTTCACAAGTTATGCTACTAAAGAAAATCCCAAAACATTAAGAAATGGCCAAAGAGTTGATAGCATTTCTTTAAAGAAATTACACAAATGGTTAATAAGCACAAAAAATGCTCAATATTACTATTAGGGAAATGCAAATCAAAACAACAGTGAGATACCACCTCACACTTATTACATAAAATAACAAGTATTGATGAGGTTTTGGAGAAATTGGAGCTCCTGCGCACCATTGATGGGAGTGATAAATGGTGCCACCACTAGGAAAACAGTATGGGAAAACATTTTGATAAGTGGAAGAAGCTAGTCATAAAAGCTCATATATTTTATGATTGTATCTATATGAAATGTCCAGAACACTAAATCCATAGAGACAGTAGATTGCTCAAGACTGAGGAGGACGAGGGACACAGAAGTAAAAGCCAAAAAGTCTGTTTTTGTTGTTGTTGTAAATATTCTGTTTGCTTTAAATTCTATTCTAAATTGATTATGGCAATGGTTTCACAACTCTGTGAATATACTTAAAATGACAGAATCATATACTTTAGGTGGGTTAATTGTGTGGTATGTGAATTATATCTCAATAAACCTTTTATAAAAAGAAAATAAAAGATAAAAAAAAAGGAAGCCATGGGCTAAGGTGGGTGGAGGGGCAGGTAGAGGTCACAGCTAGGTCGGCTCTCCTCCCACTGTACCCCAATTTCTGCAGACAGAAATAGAACCACTTGGTTTTCTCAGAAATACATGCAGGCGTTTGCCAGGCGAGACAGCAGCTAACTTCTCTTCCTCTCATCTCTGACATGCTATCTCCTACCTAATAGTGCCTATTACCAGTTTTATTCTTAGTAACCAAAATATGTACAAAAAGCTAGTTTTCGTCAGAGTCACCTATTTATTTGAATACTAGCCACATGTTTAAAGTTTTACCCTGTATTATGGTAAATCATAGAGCTTGGCTTCAGCAGTCTGTTTCCACCCTTATCATAAAAAAGGCCTCTCGCAAAGAGTTTCTTATCATGGACAGAGAGGCTGTAAGGATACAGTTCAGACCCCAATGCCCAGAATAACTCTTAATGTGTTTCAGCTGTTTTTTCATGATGTCATCTGCAGGTCTTGTTGCTTGCCCAATATGCAGCTTCATATCTGGGCACAGATGAGGCCATTTCTTATCAGAGTGCATTTCCTCATACCACTGCCACATATACAGGGAATTTTAGAGCCCTTAAGTCAAAAGGAAAATGTGAAGAAAGGAAGAAGTAGAAGGAGCTTATGGTTTTATGTCAGGCCATGTTCGTTCTTTTCCAAGGCAATAAGGCAATAACTGTCTATGAAGAAGGAAGAATTTTGTTGGGGGGATGGCAGAAAGCCAGGAGGTCTGGTTTTGTACCATGAAAATATTGAGGGTATTCATATCATGAGGGCATTCAGGCTTTACAGAATCTTTCCAAGGTCTCAGCCCATCAGATAACTGTTGTCACTTAGAAAGGAAATCTACAAAATTAGTAGACTGAAGACCACATTTTCCTAGAAAGTGCAGTTTTGAACGTCCTATGAAATATGTGGCCTGATGACTAGCATCTACCTCTGAATCGCACCCTAGCATATGCCTGATGGATGGAGTTTCACCCTATAGAGGTCACCACAAATATACCTTTGAACAGACCAAATGCTCTGAATTCTGCAGCTTACATATTTCAGGTTTAATGGAGTGTGTTTATTCTGCTAAGCTTTTGACTTATCCTTTGCCTATCCAATTTGCTTTTAATTCCACATTTATAAATATAGATGACTAAGTGTGATGCTTCCTATCGCTATATTGAGAAATCCAGTACTTTAACCCAAGTCACAGGAGCCAAGATCTAGACAGTGGTACAAACACCAAACCAACACCCAGGAAACAAAGAGGACAATAAACGATATAAGCAACAAGCAAAAGGAAAAACACCTATGCATATTACATTCAAGCTAGATAAAACCAGATCATTTTTTTAAAGATTTTATTTGACAGAGAGAGAGAGAGAGAGCACAAGCAGGGGGAGCAGCAAGCAGAGGGAGAGGGTGAAGCAGGCTCCACTGAGCAGGGAGCCTGATGAGGGGCTCGGTCCCAGGACCATGAGACCTTGACCCCAGCCAAAGGCAGATGCTTAACTGACTGAACTGCCCAGGCACCCCTATAACAGATCATTTTAATGGATGCCAGAGAAAACAAAATTTTACCTATAGAAGAATAAGGATAAAAATTACAGTGGACTTTATTCACAAACAATTCAAGCAAGAAATAAATGAAGTAAAATATTTAAAGTGTTTAAAGAAAAAAATGTAGAGTTCCATATGAAGCTAAATAACCCATTAAAAATGAAGTAGAAAAGAAGCATTTTGGAATTATAGACTGAGAACCTCTGAAAATTTGTTCTTTCATAATAGCAATGAGAACATGGCAAAATTGATCAAAATAAGCCTTTTCAGAATTTTGGAAATTAACCAAGGACTTGTAACAATGGAAGAGGCATTTATGTAAAAAATGAATTAATCTCGGTAAGAACAATTAATTTGTGTTGCTCTAACTTGCCCTATTCCCATTCCTCCCTCCTAAACTCCACAGTAGCCTTGAAATCCAGTAGCTCTGGAACAACTGTAGTTGTGAAAATCAGCATTCTAGCAGCCGTTGGAGGGTAAGAATGGATTTTGAACTTCACTCAAAACTACATTCCTAGGTAACTGTCACTATTTTATCAGACAGCTCCCTGGAAAATACCCATCCACTGGGATTACCTTTATTTGATGTGAACGAAAGCTAAAGAGAATACCCTATTGCCAGGGTTTTTATCAGAAACAAACAAACAAACAAACAAACAAACAGACAAACAAACAAAAAACCCAGTGTTCGTTTAATATTGCAAGTGCCTGAGCTGGTAATACCAGTTGGCACAACTAAGGGCTGACCAAAACTTAAAAATAAAATCTGGGAAATGAGGATAATTTGGAAAGGTCCTTCATGTTCTTAGTGATCCAGAAGGGCAATATGCATGCTCAGAAAAGACTTGAAAAAGCCTTAATATATCACTTATGACTAACTTTGAAGCTCTGCACAAACAGAAAGTGAAAGGGTAAAAATTCTGGGAATGAAGGTGTGTCCCAACACGTGCACAAAGCCCATGAGCGAAAGCTGGAAAATTTATTGGTCAAGTCATTTATGAAGTCTCTGTCCAATCATTAGCTAACCACTTAGTTAGATGACAGAAACTGCAACAGCCACAGATGACAAATAATACACACTTCATAGAACCAATTCAGGGGCTCCTGGGTGGCTCAGTCAGTTAAGTGTCTGCCTTCACCTTTGCTCATGATCCCAGTGTTCTGAGATCGAGTCCCACATGCGGCTCCCAGCTCAGCGGGGAGCCTGCCTCTCCTTCTTGCCTTGCTCCTCTTCCCTGCTCATGCTCTCTCTCTCTGTCAAATAAATAAATAAAATCTTTAAAAAAAGGAACCAGTCCAAGAAAGTCATTAAATAAACAGTAGCAACAACAAATACTAGCAACAATAAACAATGAGAAGCATTATAATATCCAGACTTGTAACATGTTATTTAGTTTTCAATAACAAATAAAAATACAAATGAATAAAAGGGGAAGTTATGTACTGTGCACAAACCAAAAGACAATAAAGACAGTCTCTCCCAGAGAAAGCCTAGATGTTAGACTTAGTAGACGAAAGTATAAAATCAGCTGTTATTTCAAAGACATGAAGGAAAACATGGCGAAATGATTAAAGTATGAGAAGTATATGTCATCAACTATAGAATATCAATAAAAGCAATTGTTTTACAAATGGAAATTATAGGGGCTCCTGGTTGGCTGTGTTGGCTAAGTGTCTGATCCAGTTTTGGCTCAAGTCATGATCTCAGGGTTGAGGGATTGGGCCCTATGGTCAGGTGCCACACTCAGCTGGGAGCCTGCTTAAGATTCTCTTTCTCCCCTTCTGCCCTGGCCCCCACTCACATGCTCTGTCTCTCTCTGTCATTCTAAACAAACAAACAAACAAGCAAATAAGTAGGTAAATAAATAAAGAGGGGTGTAATGAATAATGATACAATTTGTATAACAATACTACTACTACTGCTTATAGTAATGAATTTAAGTTGGTCTTAACGTGAATTTGATTGGTTAAAGTTCAGATAGTATTTGTAATCACCATGACAACCAATAAGAAAATTCCAAAAATTTAGCTAAAGAAACAAGGTGATTAAAAACTACAATCTGAAATATAAAAAGAGGCTATGGTAGTTAAATATGGAACAAAAAGAAGTTAAGACTTATCAAAAGCGGGGTGCCTGGGTGGCTTGATTGAGTGTCTGACTCTTGGTTTCAGCTCAGGTGGTGATCTCATGGGTCCTAAGATTGGGGCCCACATTGGATTCTGTGCTCAGTGGGGAGTCTGCTTGGGATTCTCTCCCTCTGCCCTACCTCCAATCAGGTATGTGTGCTCTCTCTCTTTCTCTCTCTATCTCTAAAATAAATAAATAAATAAATCTTAAAAAAGACATATCAAAAGCAAATAATAAAATGGAAGACATAAATCATCCATTAATAGCAATTGCATTAAAGGTAAATAGATTAAAAATCCTATCTATTCATATTCAATGCAATTGCAATCAAAATCCCAATCATCTTTTCTTTTAGTAATTGGCAAGCTGATTCTAAAAATCAAAACCAAAAATAAACTATTGGGACTTCATCAAGATAAAGGTCTTCTTTTTTTAATTTATAATAACTTTTTTATTATATTATGTTAGTCACCATACAGTACATCCCTGGTTTTTGATGTAAGGTTCGATGATTCATGAGTTGCGTATAACACCCGGTGCACCATGCAATACGTGCCCTTCCCACCACCCACCACCAGCCTATCCCATTCCCCTCCCCTACCCCCTCCCCTCTGATGCCCTCAGTTTTTTTTCTCAGAGTCCATAGTCTTTCATGCTTCATCCCCCCTTCTGATTACCCCCTCTTTTTTATCCCTTTCTAAAAAAAAAAAAAAAAAAAGATAAAGGTCTTCTGGACAGCAAAGGAAACAGTAAAAAATAAATAAATAAATAAAAGGCAACCTATGGAATGGAAGAAAACATTTGCAAATGACATATCAGATAAAGAGCTAGTATCTAAAATCTACAAAGAACTTCTCAAACTCAACACCCAAAAAACAAATAATCCAGTCAAGAAATGAGCAGAAAACAAGAGCAGACATTTCTCCAAAGATATACAAATGGCTAACAGACACATGAAAAAATGCTCCACATCACTTGGCATCAGGGAAATACAAATAAAAACTGCAATGAGATACCACCTTACACCAGTTACAATGGCCAAAATTAGCAAAACAAGAAACAACAAATGTTGGTTGGGATGCGGAGAAAGGGGAACACATTTACACTGTTGGTGGGAATGCAAGCTGGTACATTCACTCTGGAAAACAGTATGGAGTTTCTTCAAGAAGTTAAAAATAGAGCCACCCTACAACTCAGTAATTGCACTACTAGGTATTTACCCCAAAGATAAAAATGCAATGATCTGAAGGGGCATCTGCACCCCAATATTTATAGCAGCAATGTCTGTAACAGCCGAACTATGGAAAGAGCTGAGGATGTCCATCAACAGATGAAAGGATAAAAAATATGTGACACACACACACACACACACACACACACACACACACACACACAATGGACTATTATGCAGCCACCAGAAAAGATGAATACTTACTATTTATATCAACATGGATGGAACTGGAGGGTATTATACTGAGCAAAATAAGTCAATCAGGGAAAGACAATTATCATATGATTTCACTCATATGTGGAATATAACAAACAGTGCAGAGGATCATAGGGGAAGGGAGGGAAAACTGAATGGGAAGTCATGAGAGAGGGAGAAAAACCATGAGACTCTTAACTATAGGAAACGAACTGAGGGTTGCTGGAGGGGAGGTGGGTGCGGGAATGGGGTAATTGGGTGATGGGCATTCAGGAGAGCATGTGATGTGATGAGCACTGGGTATTATAAGCAACTGATTGATTGTTGAACACTACATCTGAAACTGATGAAACTGATTCATGACTTACATACAACACCCAGTGCTCAACAGAAGTGCCCTCCTTAATACCCATCACCTATCTAACCCATCCCCCTATCCATCACGCCTCCAGAAACCCTCAGTTTGTTCTCTATGGTTAAGAGTCTGTTTTATGGTTTGCCTCGCTTTCCCCACCCTCATGTTCATCCGTTTTGTTTCTTAAATTCCACATGTGAGTGAAATCACATGGTATTGTCTTTCTCTGACTGAAGTATTTCACTTAGCATAATACTCTCTGGGTCCATCTTTTTCACTGCAAATAGCAAGATTTCACTATTCTTTATGGCTGAATAATACACCATTGAATATTTATACCACATCGTCTTTATCCATTCATCAGTCAGTGGACACTTGGGCTGCTTCCATAATATGGCTGTTGTATATAATACTACTATAAGCATCAGCGTGCACGTATATCTTTGAATTAGTACTTTTGTATCCTTTGGGTAAATACCTAGTAATGGAATTGCTAGATTGTAAAGTAGTTCAATTTTTAACTTTTTAAAAAAATATTTTACCCATCTATTTGAGATAGAGCGAGAGAGCACGAGTGGGGGTGGGGGTGGGGAGGGGCAGAGGAAGAGGGAAAGAGTCCAATGTGGGGCTTGATCCCAGAACCCTGGGCTGAAGGCAGATGCTTAACTGACTGAGTCACCCAGGTGCCCCCATTTTTTAACTTTTTGAGAAAACTTCATAATGTTTTCCAAAGTGGCTGAACCAGTTTGTAGTCCCACCAACAGAGTGTGAGGGTTTCTCTTTCTCCTCATTCTTGTCAACACCTTTGTTTCTTCTGTTGTGCAGTTTAATCATTCAGACAGTTGTGAGGTAATACCTCATTGTAGTGTTGATTTGTATTTCCCTGATGATCAGCAATGTTGCCCATCTTTTCATGTGTCTGTTAGCCATCTGGATGTATTCTTTGGGATAATTTTTAATTGGATTATTCATTTTCTGGGTGTTGAGTTTGATAATTTATGTACTTTGTTTACTGTTTATCAGATATGTAATTTGCAAGTATTTTTTTCCCATTCTGTAGGCTGCCTTTTATTTTTGTTCGTTGTTTCCTTCACTGTGCAGTCTTTTTCTTTTGATGAAGACCTAATAGTTCACTTTCCCTTCTGTTTCCCTTGTCTCAGGAGATATATCTAGGTAGAAGTTGCTATGGTGAATGTCAGAGATTACTCCCCATGTTCTCTACTAGGATTTTTATGGTTTCCTGTCTCACATTTAGGTCTTTCATCCATTTTGAATTTATTTTTGTGTATAGTATAAGAAAGTGATCCAGTTTCATTCTTTTGCATGCTGGTGTCTAGTTTTTCCAACACCATTTGTTGAAGTGACAATCTTTCCCCATTCAATATTCTTTCCTGTTTTTTTTGAAGATTAATTAATCATATAGTTGTATGTATATTTTGGGTTTTTTTGTTCCATTGATCTATGTGTCTATTTTTGTGCCAGTACCATACTGTCTTGATCACTACAGCTTTGTAATATAACTTGAAGTCCAGATTGTGATGATTCCAGCTGTGCTTCACTTTTTCAAGTTTACTTTGGCTATTTAGGATTTTTTGCAGTTCCATACAAATTTTAGGATTTTTTGCTCTAGCTCTATGAAAAAAATGCTGTTGCTATTTTAATAGGGATTGCATTAAATGTGTAGATTGCTTTGGGTAGTATAGATATTTTAACAATATTTGTTCTTCCAACCCATGAGCATGGAATGTCTTTCCATTTCTTTGTGTCGTCTTCAATTTATTTCATCAGTGTTTTATTGTTTTCAGAGTACAGGCCTTTCACCATTTGGGTAGGTTTATTCTTAGGTATCTTATTGTTTTTGTTGCAATTGTACATGGGATTTATTACTTAAGTTCATTTCTGCAGCTTCATTATTGCTTTATAGAAATGGAACAGATTTCTAAACACTGATTTTTTTTTATCATGCAACTTTACTGAATTTATCAGTTCTAGCAGTTTTGTTTTGTTTTGGTGGACTGTTTCAGATTTTTATGTAGAGTATTATTTCAGCTGCAAACAGTGGACATTTTCCTTCTTTCTTGATGATTTGGACAATTTTTATTTCTTATTGTCTGATTGCTATGGCTAGGACTTCCAGTACCATGTTAAATAACAGTGGTGAGAGTGGACATCCATGTCTTATCCCTATTTGTACAGGAGAAGCTCAGATTTTTCCCTATTGATGATGGCATTAGCTGTGGGAATGCAAGTTGGTACAACCACTTTGGAAAACAGTATGGAGGTTCCTCAAAATGTTAAAAATAGAGCTACCCTATGACTCAGCAATTGCACTATGGGGTATTTACCCCGAAGATACAGATGTAGTGAAAAAAAGGGCCATGTGCACCCCAATGTTCATAGCAGTAATGTCCACAATAGCCAAACTGTGGAAGGAGCCAAGATGCCCTTCAACAGGCAAATAGATAAAGAAGATGTGGTCCATATATATGGACCTATATATATGGACCATCCATATATATGGATGTGGTCCATATGGGATATTACTCAGCCATCAGAAAGGATGAATATCCACCATTTGCATCGACATGAATGGAACTGGAGGGGATTATGCTAAGTGCAATAAGTCAAGCAGAGAAAGACAATTATCATATGGTTTCACTTATATGTGGAGCATAAGGAATAGCATGGAGGACGTCAGGAGAAGGTAGGGAAAAATGAAGGGGGGGAAATCAGAGGGGAAGAAGAATCATGAGAGACTATGGACTCTGGGAAACAAACTGAGGGTTTCAGAGAGGAGGGGGTAGGAGGATGGGTTAGCATGGTGATTGGTATTAGGGAGGGCACATGTTGCAATGAGCACTGGGCGTTATAGGCAAACAATGAATCATGGAACACTACATCAAAAATTAATGGAGTACTGTATGGTAACTAACATAAAATAATAAAAAAAGAAAATTTAATTATTATATGTGTTGGTGTTGGCCTGCTTTTATTGATTTTAATGGTATTTCTCCATGCCTCCTGGATCTGGATGTCTGTTTCCTTCCCCAGATTAGGGAAGTTTTCAGCAGTTATTTCTTCAAATAAACTTTCTGTCCCCTTTTTTCTCTCTTGATCTTCTGGGACTCCTATGTATGAATTTTATTATGTTTGATGGAGTTACTGATTTCCCTAAGTGTATTCTCGTGTTGTGTAATTCTTTTTTTTTTTTTTTTTTTTTGTTCAGCTTCATTATTTCCTATTATTTTGTCCTCTACATCACTAATTCATTCATCTGCTTCCTCCAGCCTGCTGTTCATTGCACCAAGTCTATTTCCAATCTTGGTCACTGCATTCTTCATCTCTGATTCCTTTTTAACTATTTTATTTGTTAAGGGTCTCACTGTTTTTGTTTGTTTGTTTTTGTTGTTGTTGTTGTTTTTTTGTTTTTTTCTCAAGACCAGTGAATATCCTTATGATTGCTTGCCTTAAATTCTCCAACAGGCATGTTATTTATATCTTTTTTGCTTGAATGTCTGGTCATGGCCTTATGTTGTTCTTTCATTTGTGATAAATTCTTCCATGTTGGCATTTTGTCTAAGTCTCTGCCTTCTTCTCTGTGTTAGAAAAGGCAGTTATGTCTCCTGCTCCTGGAAGTAATGGTCTTATGAAGAAGAGGCCATGTTATGTGAGGTGTTTCAGGGAGTGTCTCTGGTGTGAGCTATGCACACTGTTGTTATGTTTTGGCTGCTCTATCCTTTAGGCCAGTTGTGTGCAGAGGCTCTCTTTGACTCCTGTGGGCAACGTTTGGTCCCTGGCCTGAATACGGTGAGTTTTAACTAGGTGTACTTTGGTCTGCTTGTGAAATGAGACCTGATACTACTTTCAGCAAAACTGAGGCCCTGAAGAACTCTCTGGTTGAGAGATGTGGCATGGGCAGGGGTTTGTGCTGGTGTCCTGAGGGAAAACCCCACCTCTCTGGGACTGAGTTTAGCTTGACTGAGAGGGAGAGTCCTGCCAGAGCACAGAAGAGGGTGGGGCTTGGTGTAAGGAAGTTAGGCAGTCAGTGTCAGCATTGCACTGCTTCCTGCAGGCGGCTCTGTGTTTATGCTGAGGGCAAAGGAGGAAATGGCATTGGACAGCTCCTTTGTTCCTGGATAGGTGTCTTCATGCATGCTGCCTCTCGGGGTATGTGCTCTGAGAAGAGTGAACAATCTCTCTGCTGTGTGTCCCAGGCATTCTTCAGGTTGCTGTTTCCATGCTGTGTACCCCTGGGTTGTTTGCCTGCCTTCTGTCTGGGAGCAACACAGTGCCCTCTGGGCTCTTTCCCAGTCAAGTCCACTGACCTTTACAACTCCAGACATTAAGCTCTGTTGGTTGCAAGAACCCAGAAAATTCAACCCTTCTCATTTTCCAAGCCAATGGCTTTGGGGAAATGTTCTTGTGTGTTCCCCTTGTGCTCCTCTCTCACACCATTCTCTGTGGCCATGGCACCCCCCCCCCACAGCACCCATGATCTGTTTATCCCCTAAACCATGTCTCCGCATTTCCTACCTTCTTTAGTGTGGTTCCATCTCTCCTTTTAGTTGTGGAGTTTGTTCTGTCAGTCTTCAGGCTGATTTATTGGGTATTTATGATGATTTGTTAGTTATCTGATTGTGTTCATGGGATTAGACAAGCCTAGGGCACTCTTACTTTGCTACCATCTTCCTCTCTCGCCACGTCTAGGTGCTTAACTCAGACAAACTTTTTTTTTTTAATGATTTTTTATTATATTATGTTAGTCACCATACAGTACATCCCCGGTTTCCGATGTAAGGCTCGATGATTCATTAGTTGTGTATAACACCCAGTGCACCATGCAATACGTGCCCTCCTTACTACCCATCACCGGTCTATCCCATTCCCCCACCCCCCTCCCCTCTGAAGTCCTCAGTTTGTTTCTCATAGTCCATAGTCTCTCATGTTTCATTCCCCCTTCTGATTACCCCCCCTGAGAAGTGGGATTTAGATAAGCAGAGAAGAGGAAATCCTTGGGTTCTGATACAAGGAAAGCTGCAGAAATGAGAAAACGCAGGGCTAAGTGATGACTTATTGCTAGATAGTCATTACCCAGGTCATTAGCAACACTGAATGCCAGGCACGAAAGTTGGACCATTGCTATTCAGGCCCGTGCTTCTCAAGATTTTAGTGTTTGTTCTCAGCACTATACAACTGCCAGATAATCACAGTGACCATTTTCAAGACTCCACCCAAAAATATTTGGGGTTGCTTAGAAAAGATTGGCTGTAGAGTATCTACAATCTTAGTTCTATTTTTGCCATTCTAACTGGCGTAAGGTGGTATCTCAGTGTGGTTTTGATTTGAATTTCCTTGATGGCTAATGATTTTGAACATTTTTTCATGTGTAACTCAGACAAACTTTGAGACAGTATGTGTGTGTGGTTTTAAGCTGGTAAATTATGTGTGTAATTTTATGCACCAATAAATAAATAATACACCTGGTGAATAAATTTAGTGTGGTATCCTGTGTTGGAGTGTGTAACAGAAAAATGACCTTAATAAAGCCTACTGGTAAGGGGCACCTGGGTGGCTCAGTTGGTTAAATGTCCGACTCTTGATTTCAGCTCAGGTCATGATCTCAGGGTCATGAGATCAAGCCCTAAGTTGGGCTCCATGCTGGGTGTGGAGTCTGCTTAAGATGGAGCACCGGGTGTTATATGCAAACAATGAATCATGGAACACTACATCAAAAACTAAGGGTGTACTGAATGGTGACTAACATAACATAATAAAAATTATTATTAAAAAAATATTATCTCTCTCCCTATCCCTCTGTTCTGCCTCTCTCTGTAAAACAAAACAAAGCAAAGCAAAACAAAACAAAATGCAACTAATGAATCATGAACTTTACATCAAAAACCAGGGATGTACTGTATGGTGACTAACATAATATAATACAAAATATTATTATAAAAAAAAACCAAAAAACAAAACAAAAAAACAAAACAAAGCAAGGAAACAAACAAAAAAAGTACTGGTAAAATATGAAGAACTGGAGTTGTTTTTTTACCATTCTCAATTTCTCAATTTTCATAAATATACTATGGTTATGTATGATTTTAACATTAGAAGACTATGCAAGGTATATGACACTCTTCATACTATCTTTGTTACTTTTCATAAATCTATTTTTTCCAAATATTTTTTAATATTTTATTTTGGTACCATATTAAAAACCCAAAAAAACCTAAAACAAACACAAACAAAGTAAAGCAAAACAAAACCCTTGGCTCAGAGGATAAATGGATTTATGGGGAGAAAACAGGAAAGTGGCTTCTCTTAACCACCCACCATTTCTAACACAGGTGCACCTGCTTCAAAAAGGCCATCTTGAGTTCCAAGGACTCTCTGGATCTTTCTTTTTCCTTTTAATACTCCCCATTACTCTGTCACAACTTTAGTCTCAGCAACCACTTCTTCAAAAATAGGCACCTGTACCTCATATACCCCACTTTTATACATCTTCTCACAGTGTATTTGTAGAATGTAATTAAATTTTTTTTGAAGACATGGCTTCTGGACATTAAAAGCCAACACTGAGAAATGTCAGGGACAGGAAACATTAATCACATTTCTGCATTCAGGAGAGTGTTTTCCTGATGCAGGATTTCCTTCTTCAAGTTTTCAAAAGGCCATAAAACCCTTGTGAAACCCTGTGACAATTAATTTCTTTCCATTTGGCAGTCTCCATCATGAATTTACGGGGCCCATGTAGTCTCTTGATATTCATATAGTGGATTTATATAACCCATTGTGAAGTATGAAAGCCGAAGAATAGATATGGTCGTGATAACAAGCAGGTGGTCTCAGAAAGATGCCATTGCAAACTTTAAGTCTCAGAACACATCACAAGGCAAGAACCCATTATCTTATCTTCATACCCTAGCTTGAATAAATTATGGGGTCTAGTGGATGCATGACTCATATATTTGAGATCAGGACTGGCTGTTCACTTAATTCAGTCTTCCTGGAGCTTGAAACTCTGGGTACAATTTCTATGAACATCCTAAATCATAAATTAGATGAACTAACACCAAAGCCTATTTCAATTTCAAAAGTATAATTGGTCAGAGTAACAAGTAAGCTGAGAAAAAAATTTTATGAAGACCATAGTACATCTGCTTAATTGCTCAGAAATCATAAAGTGATTTGTATGATCACAATCCATCTAATTAGAAGGAGGAATGAAAAAAGAAAAAGATATATACACAGTTGTTATGGATTGAAAAATTGAATTTGAATGCTACTTACAGAGACGATTGCTTGTATTTCTAAGATTAGGATAGAAATTCTCAAGATAAAGCTTCTTCTAAGTCTTTAGAAAGCTATTGTTCCAGCAAAAACTTTCAACTAAATCTTGGCCACTTTTATCTTCCTTCTCAGTGGATTAATTGAGCCATAGTTTAGAAAACTATCTCTCCATATGTAACCTAGGAATTTCACTAGCTCACCAAAAATTCAAACATCTCTAATAATCAGGTAGAATGCAAATGGAGTTGTTCAACTTACATAAAACTGAATTTAAGTATGTTTCCTCAATAATAGACCAGAATACAACCAATGAGCCACCATGACTTTACACTGAGAAATAGGCCGTCACAAACAAAAATAGGATATTGCATTGATGCTAGAGCATACACTGCACATCTTTCAAACAGAGATGCATCTTAAAATTGATAGTGTACAAACACTATTGGCTGGATGGCAATCATAATGATGCTGTCATTGTGTGCACATGCATCAAACTTGGTCTAAAAACTTCCATTGACACCTCTGGGAATGTTATCTGCATCAAAACTTGCAGACTTAGTGTCAATGGGTTGGAAGATAATCTCAGAGAGAGAAGTTTAAGACTTTTTCAAGAAACATGAGGAAAATCAGAAAAGATGAGTTGAAAAGTGAGTCAGAGGAGTTTGACTCTGAGTGGGAGAAATTTAAGAAATACCTTTGTCAGCAAAGTGCTTATATTTTTCATTTCTTCTAATCATAAAAGTGACAGAAGATAAATATCCACTTCTATGTTAGTTTAAGAGAGATTTTTCAATAATTATAAGATGAAAATTCTAAGTGACAAGAAATATCTGTGCCATGGTTTGTCACTGGTTTTATTCCTTCCTCATGACATTCACAATAATGATGCATCTTACATTTGATACAAATCAATTTTGTAATAACTTAGAAAAAGCTCTCAGTATTAGCAAATACCGACTACTCATGATTATAGACTTGGTTTTAATCTACACACTTTAAGTATTATTAATTTATTCAATCCTCACATCTCAAGAGATAGGCACTACTATGAGTCTCAAGTTCCAGTTCTAAATCTCAGCTAAATTCCTACAAGGAAAAAAAAAAAGGAAGAATCTCAAGTATGACTCATTCTGTCTCAAGTTTTTCCGTCAACTATGTTAGAATATTTTTTTCTCTTTAATGGTAAATATTTTTCTACATCTAGTTTAAGAAATTTTGTCCTACCTTAAAGTCATGAAATTATTTTCCTAAATTAGGTTATAGTTACTGTATTACATTGTTTTTAAATTTTAGGTGTATAATCAATATGGAATTCATTTTGTGTACAATGCAAGGTCAAGGACAAGATTTTATTTCCCTTCAAGGCTATTCAATATGTTCAAACATTTATTTCCCCCATTTTTCTCTTATAAATTATGTCCTTTTATATGCATGTATCTACTTTTGAGTTCTCTTGTCTTTGATTCATTGATTTATTTCTATTTCTTTGTGCAAATACCGCACTGAAAAATTGAGGCTATATTTCAATCCTTATCTGTTGCCCTCTGTGGAGGGGGTCCAAGCCAGAGTGGGGCACCAAGGATTCTTTCTAGAGTTAGGAAATGTCCACAGTGTTCCCAGCATCTCCCTTCTGTTACCTCTCCTACCGCTTGCTACTGAGCTCTGTCTTCAGCAACAAAAACTTTACAGACAGATTTGAAAACCAGTTTCAATAGGATGTACCAACTTAAAAAATCCTGAAGTATATTTGAAGGCTCTAGTTTGTACCACATAAGTCATACAATGTTCCTTCAGCAGTCTGTCCCCTTTTCATCCCTAGAAAAGGATTCTAGAAAAATGCAGCCAAGAATGAGGAATTACATTAACAGGGAATGTGACTCACATCTCTGAAATTTGAAGAACTATTTCTAGGCTGCAGCCAGGCTGTTCAGGGGTCTTCTGGAAGTCTTATTATGCTTCTAGACCCTTAATTCACACCTTATAAAAAGTTATTCCTTATTTCCTGGTAAATTTCCTGGTAAGATCTCACCTTCATAAATCTTTATGAGGGTCTCAAATCTCAGTGCTATGACACATGGAGGGAGAAGTTAGGATCTGAGCACACACACATTTCTTTGGGCCATATTTTGTTCTTATTTCACAGAGGAAAGATAGCAAATGGTTCCCAAAGACCCATGAGCTTAGTGGAGGGGGAAGGAGCCAGCAAGGACAAGGCAACTGAAACTTCCCCCTCAATATTCCCTTACCCAATCTTCACCCTACACAATAGAAGTTAGGGTGCAGATGTAAACCTCCCTACCACATGCCAATACAAGTACTCATGAAACACAAACCTCCATCCAAGTACTAAAGTCAGAAGTGGGTCTTATTTCCTACTTCCCAACTGGGATGCCTTCAGGATCCTTCTCTCATAAAATAATCTACATAGTTAATAGCCCAGATATCTCATACTATTGGAAAATTCAATCTCATATGCCTTAAACAAGATGTGGTCAAATATCATGCTTATACAAGTGCTTTAATCTAAATACATGAAAGTTGCTCATGGGACCTCTGGTGATAAGAATGGAGTAAGGATTTGGTTTCCAAAGACTGCCACCTCCACTTATGTCTCTAAGCAGAGTTGGCTGCCTACAGTGCTGACAGTGTCATCTATAAATAAGGGCAGAGCACCACCAGCTTTTATGTCATCTTTCTTCAAACTCATTTCTAAATTCCGTATCTTAAAATACCAATATTAAGAATTTGTCTTTTACCTCCACATTACAACCAGGGACCCTTATATTTCATCCCATGTCCTAAATCATCACAAATATGTATTTCATTAAGTCTAAGAGGTCACTGACTTCAAATACAGCATTATTTTATGTAGCACTAAGAAAAACAAAAACATAAACAAGATCATAGCCAATTAAATAATGACCAAAAACTAAGATCTTGCTGATTTAAAGAAGTTAAAATATGAAAATTGTGCATATTTAAAAAGAATATTTCTGAATAAAGTCAGGATTTGGTGAAGGGAGGCAACAAAATTGGAAAGATATTCATGTGAATTATGTCGATAAGGGAGTTAACACTGCTGATCATAAACCACATGAGATGAATACATATATGAGGAAAAAAAAGTCAAATCATCTTCCCAAGACCCACTCAGCCTTTTTTACGACCATGGAAATCCGTTGTTTACCAGGAAGAGTGTGCAGGCCCCATGAACATTCTTCCTAGCCAAGAATGAGACAGGGTCAGCAGTGAGCAATGAATTGCTTTTCAATTCTGGACCAGAAACTAGTGAGCACACAATGAAGAAGGGACTGTGTGCACATATAAGAGCATAATAGGGGTTACATGATGCTGAAGAGGGGGTTGACATGGCCTCTTCTCCCAAGCTTCTGAGCCTCTAGCTTCCTCCATCTCCGTTTTTTTTTTTTTTTTTTGAAAAATAATGAGTGTGTAGTTTGTAGTTGTAATGGAGAATCATAGGAGGCCCATGGAAGCCAAGAGAGCCCTCTCATTAGAAAGGATTACAGATTTTTCTCCATGTCCCCCAGCCTCTTTTCCACTTGCCTTATACCTGCTCTTTTTACCTCATGGGGAAATATAACAACATGATTATGAGTCTATAATAGATTTACCTGGTAGAGCCCATTTCACAGCATGACTTCAGCAGCTACAGCAGCCTCCTGGACAGACAGGGATTATGGAAATCAGAGACTGGACATGAAGAGCTGGACTGGCAGGAGAAGGTCTCAGTTTTCAGAGATCAGGTTTCCTTGGACACAGTTGTTCTCTTCAGAAATCCTCTAGTCTCCTTTTTGTCTTCTGAAGCCCTTACCACACACCTGTTGAACCTATGACTGTGTTCCTCTTTCATTCATATAGTCATAAATTATTACAGTTTCTTTTTTTAACTCCACATCTTTGAAATACCTCTAGCACCCTTTCCTAGAGCTCCAAGTTACGTGAGAGAGGGATCACAGACAGACAGAAAAGGGAAACTTCTGAAAAGTTTATCCTGGTGATTATTCCTACAGTAAAAGGTTGAAACACAGATCTTGAGAAACTCTGTACTCAGACAAAGGGAGGACAAGTAGGGGGAAAAATTAAACCTATCATATATAACATCCACAACCCCTTTCTGCAGGTATCCAAAGTCAGGAGGAAGCAGGTATCAAGAATGTGTCACAGAGAACCAGGAAAAAAATCCATATGATCTTCTCCAGTCACAGAACTGCAGGAATGTCATGGAGACACAGTTTTCATAGACACCAGCACACCAGCCACAACCAAAAGCTTCACATAAAAAAAAAATCCTGGGGCACCAGGGTGGCTCAGTTGGTTAAGCAGCTGCCTTTGGCTCAAGTCATGATCTCAGGGTCCAGGGATCAAGCCCTGTAATCAGCTCCCTCCTTGGTGGGGAGTCTGGTTCTCCCTCTGCCTCTCCCTCTGCCTCTCCCTACTGCTCATGCTCACTTTATCTTTCTCTCTAATAAAGAAATAAAATATTTAAAAAATAAAAATAAAAAAAATCCTGTCAACACCTGTTGTTTCTTGCGTTGTTGATTTTAGCCATTTGACAGGTATGAAGTGATATTTCATTGTGGTTTTGATTTGTATTTCCCTGATAATCAGTGATGTTGAACATCTTTTCATGTATCTGTTGGCCATCTGGATATCTTCTTCACAAAAATGTCTATTAGTGTATTCTGAACAATTTTTAATTGGATTATTCATTTTCTGGGTGTTGAGTTTGAGAAGTTTTTTTTATGTATTTTGGGTATTAAGATATGCCATTTGCAAATTTCTCGTTTTGTAGGTTGCTTTTTAGTTTTTTGATTGTTTCCTTCATTGTATAGGAGACTTTTATTTTGATGAAGTCCCAGTAGTTTATTTTTTGCTTTTGTTTCCCTTGCCTCAGGACTAAGAAGTTGCTAAGGCTGATGTCAGAGAGATTACTTCCTGTGTTCTTCTCTAGAATTTTAATGGTTTCATGTCTCACATTTAAGTCTCTAATACTTTTTGAATTTATTTTTTAAATGGTGCAAGAATGTGGCCCAGATTAATTCTTTTGCATATGGCTGTGCAGTTTTTGAGGATATTGAGAAAGGGATGAACTCTCTGTTCTATTGGTGAGAATACAAACTGTTGTAGCCACTCTGGAAAACAGTATGGAGGTTCCTCAGAAAGTTAAGAATAGAATTACCCTATGATCCAGCAATTGCACTACTAATTCTGTAGGTTACAGTAATTCTGATTCAAAGGGGCACATGCATCCCAATGTTTATAGAAGCATCATCAACAATAGCCAAATGATGGAAAAAGTCCACCGTCCATCAACTGATGAATGGATAAAGAGGATGTTGTGTGTATTTATAATGGAATATTACTCGGCCATAAAAAATAATGAAATCTTGCCACTTGCAATGATATGACTGTAGCTAGAGAGCATCATACTAAGTGAAATAAGTCAGACAGATAAAAACAAATACCATATGATTTCACTCATATGTGGAATTTAGGAAACAAAACAAATGAACAAAGGGGAAAGAAAAGAGAGAGAGAAAGAGGTAAACCAATACAACTACAGAGAGTAAACTGATGGTTATCAGAGGGATGGTGGGTGGGAGGATGGGTGAAATAGGTGATGAAGATTAAGGAGTGCACTTGTGATGAGCACTGGGTGTTGTATGGAAGCAGTGAATCACTATATTGTAAACTTGAAATTAATATTAAACTGCATGTTAACTAACTGAAATTTAAATAAAAACTTAAAAAAAATAAACACTGGGAAGTTTAAGTAAAAATAAAATCCTGTCTCTGGTTTGAACATTATTTTCCATGTACAGTATCTTATCCACACCCCATAGACAAATCGTGCTTTAAGGAAAAAGCAGCCTGGAATAAGGAATGAGGATGGATGGTACAGCAGCTCATATTTGTGATTAGAAAAGCTCCAAACAGATATACTATCCACATAGCCTTCTGGAAGATCACTCACCACATACAAACTTTTTTTTCTCGCCCTGACAGACCTCTCATTTAAATGCACATCTATCAGAATTTAGTTTTTCACTCTCTATATATTTTCAGTGTGGATCCTCACAGACCTGCCCAAAACAATGCTTGACAAGTACATGTGGACAAGGGACCATTGATCTGAGTGTAGTGCCCTGGCCAGCCCTCCTTGTTTTCTTTACAATATGATGAGAATAAAAACTGAAGGGATGACCTTAGGGAAGAAAGGAAGGTAAGGTGGCACCTTCTCTATATCACTGTTCTTGAAGTAAGCCCCAAAGAATACAAACAGAAAGCACAGAAGCACTATAGGACCTTCATTAAGACTCTGGAACAAAAACTTGGCGAGTACAGAAGGCTACCTCCTTCCCTTTCCAACTGCCTGCTGCTAGCTCTGTTCTCAGATAACGAATCTTTAGAATTACAAGTCTATATGTCTATAAATGAATCCAGTTGAAAGCCCTAAACACTCAGAAACCAAATCACAGATATGTCATTCCCAATCACCTCACAGGTGAAGTTTCTGGGTGCCAGAGATCCAGAATGAGAAACGCACAAAGCTTGGGTACAGTAATGGCCATGAAAAGAGGCATACCAGTGAGGGTCCAAATCTTTCTCACTCAATGCTTAGGAAATGTGTTGGCTATATCCGACTTTTAACTTAAAGACTCTTTACTTTTGTTTAAAGATTTTATTTATTTACTTGACAAAGAGAGAGGCAGTGAGAGAGAGAACACAAGCAGGGGGAGTGGGAGAGGGAGAAGCAGGCTTCCTGTGGAGCAGGGAGCCCGATGCAGGGCTCGATCATACGACCCTGGGATCATGACCCTGGGATCATGACTGAGTCACCCAGGCACCCCCACCCTTTACTTTTTAATATATATATCTTCAATTACTATTAAAGATTTTTTTATTATATTCTGATAAACCCCTCTGATATGGGGACTTATTTGTTACCACAGGGGAGCCTAAGCTATCCTCAGTAATAAAATGGGTTAAGAGTTCAGGGGATTTTGGGGACCTAAAAGGAGACAAAATTCAGTGAGAACATACAGAATGGAGCATAATTTACATTGAGTGAGAGAATGGACAGTCATGTAGAAAGATAATGGCAAGAAAACAAACAAACAAAAAAACCCCACAAACAAGCAGATGGAAATAAACTAGTGTCTCTTCATCTTCCTATACTTCCCCCATATATGTTATGAACACAGACACAGTCACCATGGAGACCAGATGGGGGCAATATCTAGCCTTTCACTGAAAACAGAGAACAAGAAGATCCTTTGTCCCCACTAAGTAAGACTACATCTGATTAAGCCTTAGAGAGCTGTGATTTTCATCTGCTTCTTCCTCAAGGTTTGATTCATCCATAGTCTACCTCAATGAATGAGACAGAACCACTTGGTGAACTTGGAGAAATATAAATTGCTGGGCCCCTCACCCAGAGTTTCCAATTCAGCAGGTCTGGGGTGTGTTCCAATAATCTGATTCAATTCCAGGCTTATCCACTGGCCTGGCCAAATACTATTTTTTTTTACTTTAGATTCTAATTAGTTCTTCAGTGCTCAAACTGTGCATGACATCCCTCCTAGTCCTCTACAAAGCTTCCCTGCAGCGTAGTCACAATGGAAGGGGTTGGAGTTAGAGAAAGGGATGATAGATGGTGGAACTTGGTCAAGGAGTGACTCCATACAAAATGGTAAAATAGCACAGAGTGAGAGGGGGCTGTATTTAAAAAAGGAGGAGGTTCTCTGAGCAGTATGTTAATACAAGTGCATAGGACCCCAAGGTTTTACTGTGCACCAAGCTCCAAACAGAGTTAAAAGTTACCTTTAGAATTATAGAGGGAGGAGAAATGCCCAATTACCCCTTATTTCCCTAATCCACATGTTGCCAGAATATAGTGATATTGGCCTGGACAACACAATTCTCAGAAGATAGCCATTTCAAACATGCACACATGCATTAGATCAACATTTGAAGCCAGATCTCAAGGTCACATTCCCACCCTGTTGCAAAGAAAGGATTTTGGGGATTAGAAGCCTGGAAGGAGGAATGTAGCTGACAGGGCACACAGCTCATATTTCTGCATCTGGGATTGTTAGTTCTCTCTACTCAGACTTTACAAAGCCCCTTTCCACCCTGGACAGTCTTGTGTGAAACTCCTGCCACAGGTTCACCCAAAATATTAAATAGGAATCATTAAAATAACTATAGCTTTTTTCCCCTCAACATTTATAATGTGGGCCCCATAGCTCATTCTAAACCATAATATTTCAGAGTGAGATGTAACCAAAGGCATTGAGAACAGAGCAGCACATTTAACGCTGAGCAGGAGTACTGCTAAAGTGACATATCATTACGTGGCAGCTCCCAATCCAGGGAACACAGAGGAATATGCTGCAGGAAGATACAGACAAAACACTTCCGTGGATGGAAATCAGAGGATAAGAAATGTATCAATAAATTCCCAGAATCATACAACCTACTTAATTTAAATCATTAAGAAATAGAAAATCTAAGAGCACGTGGTTGGCTGTCAGTTACACATCTGACTCTTGGTTTCAGCTCAGGTCATGATCTCACAGTTGTGGTATCAAGCCCCACATCAGGCTCCACACTCAGTGTGGAATGTAGATAAAATCTTTAAACAAAGAAATAGAAAATCTAAACAAACCAATAAGTTAGGAAATTGAATCAGTGATCAAAACTTTCAATGAAAGAAAAGCTCAGAGATTGCCCCATAAGTGAATTCTGCTAAACATTTTGAGAATTAACACCAGTCCTCCAATTCTTTAAAAAATCTGAGGAGGAAGGAACACTCCCAAACTCATTTTACAAGGCTATCATGACTCTGATACCAGTCAGATAAGGACACTATAAGGAAAGAAAACTACAAGCCACTATTTATGATGAATGTAGGTATAAAAATGCTCAAAAAATAAAAAGCCACTAGCAAACCGACATCAACATCACATTAAAAGGATCATATACCATGATCAAGTGGGATTCATCCCTGTGATGCAGGGATGGTTCAACATATGCAAGTCAGTAGATGTGATACACCACCTTAATAGAATGAGAGATAAAAATCATATGATCATCACAATAGATTCAGACAAAGTATTTGACAAAATTCAACATTATTTTTTCTTTTTTATAATAATTTTTATTATATTATGTTAGTCACCATACAGTACATCCCTAGTTTTTGATGTAAAGTTCCATGATTCATTACTTGCATATAACACCCAGTGCACCATGCAATATGTGCCCTCCTTAATACCCATCACCAGCCTATCCAATTCCCCCACCGTCTCTCCTCTGAAGCATTATTTTTATAACCCCCCAAACTGGTATACAATGAATATACCTCAACATAATAAAGGTCACACTTGACGAGCCCACAGCTAACATCATGCTCAATGGTGAAAGGTTGAAAGCTTTTCCGTAAGATCTGGAAGAGGCGAGAGTGACTATTCTCACCACTCCTATTCATCATAGTACTATAAATCCTAGCCAGAGTAATTAATTAAGAAAAAGAAATAAAAGCAATCCAAACCAGAAAAGAAGCAAAATTGTCTTTGTTTGCAGATAGCATGATCTTGTATATAGAAAATCCTGAAGATTTCACCAAAAAACACTTAAAACTAATAAATTTAAATTTAGTAGTTTCAGGAGACAAAATCAGCATGCAAATATTAATTATGTGTCTATATTCTAACAATTAACTATATGAAAAAGAAACAAAACAGTATTATTTACAATAGCATCAAAAACAATAGAAATCAGAGAGGGAGACAAACCATAAGAGACTCTGAACTCCAGGAAACAAACTAAGGGTTAGAGAAGGAAGGGGGGTGGGGAATGGGGTAGCCGGGTGATGGGTATTGAGGGCGTGTGTTGTGATGAGCACTAGGTGTTATACACAATTAATGAATCATTGGCCATTATAACAAAAACTAATGATGTACTATATGTTGACTAACTAAACATCATACAAAATAAAATATTTATTCCTAAAAAAACCCCAAAAAACAATATGATATTCCAGAATATATATAGCCAAGGAGGTAAAAAAAATCTATGCACTGACAATTATAATGCACTGATGAGAGAAACTGAAGAAGACACAAATAAATGGAAAGGTATTCCAAGACCATGAATCAGAAAAGTTAATATTGTTAAAATGTCCAACCACCTAAAGCCAATGCAATACAACCCATATCAAAATTTCAAAGGCATTTTTTTCAGAAAGAGAAAAATCATTCTTTTTTTAAATTGTTTTTTTATTATATTATGTTAGTCACTGTACAGTACATCTCTGGCTTCTGATGTAAAGTTCGATGATTCATTAGTTGCGTATAACACCCAGTGCACCATGCAATACGTGCCCTCCTTACTACTCATCACCAGCCTATCCCATTCCCCCACCCTCCTCCCCTCTGAGGCCCTCAGTTTGTTTCTCAGAGTCCATAAAATTAGTATGGAACTACAAAAGATCCCTGAGAGCCAAAGCAATCTTGAGAAAGAACAAAGCCAGAGAATCTGATTTCTTAATTCTGAACTATGTTACAAAGCTATAGTAACCAAAACAGTACGGTACTGGCTTAAAGACAAATATATAGATCAATAGAATATAATTGAGAGCCCAGAAATAAATCCACACATACAAGGTCAACTGATTTTTGACAAGGGAGTTAAGATTACACTATGAGCAAATCACAGTCTCTTCAATAATGAAAATCTTGTTGGGAACACTGTATACACACATGCAAAATAACGAAACTAGATCCCTATCTTGTACGCCTCACAAAAGTTAACTTGAGATGGATGAAAGACTTAAATGTACCATGTGAAACTGTAAAACTCCTAGAAGAAAACATAGAGAAAAAGCTCCTTGACATCAGTCTTGTCAATTATTTTGTTGGATATGCCATCATAATCACAATCAATAAAAGCAAAATAAGCAAGTGGGATTACATCAAACTAGACAGCTTCAGTACAGGGGCACTGGGTGACTCAGTCTGTTAAGCGTCTGCCTTCAGCTCAGGTTATGATCTCAAAATCATTTGAACAATTCAAGTTGGTTGCTCACCAGTGGGTCTGCTTGTCCCTCTGCTTCTGCCCCTCACCCCTGCCTGTGTTCTCTCTCTTTCTTGCTCTGCTTTCTCTCTCAAACAAATAAATACATAAAATCTTTAAAAATAAAAAATAAAAAGCTTCTGTACAGAAAAAAGATCAGCAAATGAAAACAGACAGAATGAGAGAAAATATTTGCACCATCGACAAAACAAAAAGCCAAACTACTGAATGGGAGGGTATTTGAAATGATATATCTGATATTATGCTAAGTGAAATAAGTCAATCAGGGAAAGAAAATTATCATACAGTTTCACTCATATGTGGAATATAAGAAATAGCACAGAGGATCATAGGGGAATGGAGGAGAAACTGAATGGGAAGAAATCAGAGAAGGAGACAAACCATGAGATACTCTTGACTCTGGGAAACAAACTGAGCATTATGGACAGGGAGGTTGGTGGGGAGATGGGGCAAATGGGTGATGTGATAAGCACTGGGTGTTAAGTGCAATTAATTAATTAACGAACACAGCACCAAAAACTAATGATGTTCTATATGTTGGTTAATTGAATTAAAAAAAAAGAGGTTAATATCCAAAATATAAGAAACTCATGCAACATAATAGCAATGATATAACCCAAATAATATAACTCAAATAATCCAGTTAGAAAATGAACAAAGAGGGGCACCTGGGTGGCTTAGTGGTTGGGCATCTGCCTTCGGCTCAGGTCGTGAGCCCAGCGTTCTGGGATTGAGCTCCACATTGGGCTCCCTGCTCAGCGGGAAGCCTTAACAAGAAAAAAAAAAAGAGAGAGAGAGAGAGACAGAGAGCGCAAATGAATAAAGACCTGAATAGACATTTTTCCAAAGAAAGTATACGAATTACCACCAGGTGTATGAAAAGTTGCTCAATATCATTAATCTCCAGGGAAATAAAAAAAAATAAACTACAATGAAATATCACTGCATACCTGTTAGAATAGCTATTATCAAAAAGACAAGAAATAGTAAATGGTGCTGAAGATGTAGAGAAAAGAGAATCTACTACACAGTTGGAGGAAATGTAAATTGGTGCAGCCATCATAGAAAACAGTGAGAGGTTCTTGTAAAAATTGAAAATGTAACTACTATATGATCAAGCAATTCCACTCAGGTGTATATCTGAAGGAAATGAAATTGGTTCCTCAAAGAGATATCATCACCCTAATGTTTATTGCAGCATTGTTCATGATAGCAAAAACATGGAAACAAACTTTGTCTATCAACAGATAAATTTAAAAAGAAAATGTGGTACATATATAACAGAATATTATTCAGCCATAAAAAGGAAAGAAATATTGTCATTTGCAACAACATGGATGAGCTTTCAGGGCATTATGCTAAGTAAAATGATCCAGACAGAGAAAGACAAATACTGTATGCTCCCACTTATATATGGAATCTTATAAGGCCAAACTCATAGAAACAGAG
Organism: Ursus maritimus; assembly: GCF_017311325.1. Taxonomy (NCBI): domain Eukaryota; kingdom Metazoa; phylum Chordata; class Mammalia; order Carnivora; family Ursidae; genus Ursus; species Ursus maritimus. The sequence goes on from NW_024425230.1 coordinate 4,507,223, forward strand.
AGTAGAATGGTAATTGCCAGGGGCTGGATTGTTTAGAGGAATGGGGAGATGTTGGTCAAAGAATACATACACCCAGTTATAAGATAAAAAATTTCCAGAGATGTAGTTTAGAACATGGTGACTATTGTTATAACAATACTGTACTGTATACTGGAAAGATGCTAAGAGAGTTGATCTTAAATGTTCTTACCACACACACACACACACACACACACACACACACACACACACACGTAATCATGTGTGGTGACAGAAGTGTTAACCATCTCACAATACATATACATGCATCAAATCATCACACAACGTTATATGTCAATTATATGTTAGTAAAGCTGGGGAAAATGCATCTGAGATGGAATATTGTTCATATTTCTCAGATCTGGGTACAAGTTCCTAAGTTTCAGCTTCCTCTAGAAGCTAGAAATACCTAGGAAACTAGCACTTGCATCAAAGCTCAATTCATTCCAATTCTTTAGTCATTGACTCTTAGGGTAACACCCACATCTAAAAGAGGGACCCCCTTCAGCCTTTAGAAATCTCAGAAACAAGTCCTTATGTCTCAGCAGAGACTTTTTTGAGGCCACCAAATGCCAGACAAGCCAGCATGGGGCCATTTACAGGAATAGGCAGACAAAAGAATGGCAAAGAAGCATTTCTTTCCTGCAACTCCTCCATGCATTCCTTGCACCAGGAAGGGAATTATAGATAACAGGAAGATCCTATATGCTTTCATATGCTGTAGACTCCCAGAAAATTCCTCCCAGTAATGTGGATAGCCTTCCAGGATGCCCTATGTGCCTTCTCTTACCCTCTTGCCCAAACCCCTTGGGGATGCTTGACACCAGCATTATTCTTTATTCCTCAGCACTTAAAAAAGGGCACATTCTCAGAAGCCCTCATGTTAAAGAAAACTGTTGTGCTCTTGAGGAAGTACAGACTTATCTGCTCTACTCTCTCCAAGGGGGTTGTTACCATGATATGTTCTTAGGGACCGAATCTGCATCTATGAATTTCAAAATGTCTCCACCCAGGGGTCCCAGTTATAAATTTCTGAACGTGTTCTTTCAGATGAGTCTGCGACACCACACAGCATGTACTAAGTAGCATAGCATGTTGCTTCCAGCCCCCTGCCTTGAAATCATTTCCAAGATTTAGCAGCCTGGCTTGGGTAATGAGGCTGACAACAACTCTGTTCTCATAAACTCCCCAAAGACGCTTCACCGCCCCCACCAAAAGCTCACGACAACCACCTAGTTAATCACACGCCTTCGCACATACGCATTCAGTAGGCAGAGACCCAGCAGGTATGGGGACAAGGCATCAGCGAGCAAAGTGCGTAAATCTGAGCAGAGTCACGTTTTAGCCCGTTACCATAGCAACAGAAAGTAGAAAACAGGCAATCAAGGATAATAAGCCCCGTGGGCGGGCGAACCTGTGAGATCAAGTTAAGCCCCCATCCTTCCTTTTCTCCCTTTTTCCACCCCCATCATCTCTCTGGAATATAAACATGCATCAAGCCCCAGTAAAGAGGGCTCTTCAGGGCTCCATGACAACTGCCCTCCCTTCATCCTGCCTTCCCCCACTAGCCTGGATACACCACCTTTCTGCAAAACGCCTCCATCTCAAACAATCTGGTGACAATATGGCCACTTCACAACACCCAATCCCTGAGCCTGACCAGAAGGGGCTTCTGAGGGTCAGTGACCTGGACAGTGAGGAATGCAGCAAAGACAGAGCAGAAGCTAGACAAGCTAAACACAGAACAATGCTGTTCTTTCTTCTCTTCTTTTCCCCAATTATTTATTTTGAAAATTTTCAAACCCACAGGAAAGTTGAAAGGATAGTAAGTAAACTGCTGTAATATCCTCATCTAAATTCACGAGTTGTTAACAATTTCCCATGTTAAAATTCTATCTATACATTTATCTATGTATCTATGTGTCTGTGTATTTATCATAGTTGTTTATTACATAACTATGATGATATTATCACATCTAAGAAAATTAATATCAATTCAAGAATACTTAAGATGTAGTCCGTGTTTAAATTTTCTCAATTTGTTTCCAAAATATCTTTTAGAGCTTTTTATTTTTATTTTTATTTCTTGGACCCAAAATGCAAACAAAGCACATGCATTGAATTTGGTTGTCTTGTCTCTTTTATCTTTATTTTTTTTGTCTTATCTCTTTTTAATCTATCATTATCACCTCACCTCCACCAACACACAAATGCACTTTTTTAAAATGACATTATTTTTCAAAAATCCAGGACAATTGTACAGTTTTCGACATTTCGGATTTCTAATTATTTTCCCCTCAGGATTAGATTCAAGTTAGGTTGCCACACCATCTGAGATGCTGGGTTTAATCACTGCCCCACTTCACAGGCACATTTTTTCCCCTAAAAATGCCTTGAGGAATGATGGCTTGAGACTTAACACAACCTCCCTGATACCTAAGAGCCCTTCACCTGATATTGTAGCCTTGACAGAGAATCTACCTGAATTAGTTATTACATAGGGTGGGGGTTGCTAAATGATAATTTTCTACTTCTCTCACTCCTGTGGTTATTACCTAGCAAAAGTAAGAAGAGCTCTTCCCTAAAAACTCTCATTATCTATCTATTGATAGATATTCTTGTCTTCTATTATCCATCATCTATCTATATCTATCAATCTATCATCTATCTTATCTATCTGCCTACCTATCACTTATTTATCTCTCCATTGCTTTATATCTTTATTGAAATAAAATGTAAAAATCTAAAATCAGCATATATTTGATACAGTTTGATGAGCATTTACACATGTATAAACGCACGAAGCCATCACTATAGTCAAGATAAAATTTTCATTACGTCCCCAAAATTTTGGTGACCCTTTGTAATCTCACCCTCCTCTCTCCAATATCAATAGGTAAACACTGATACATTTTCTTTCACTTTAGTTTTAAATTTTTGGAATTCTATATACATAAAATAATACAGCATGTGTTCTTTTATGCCTGGCTTCATTACTCAGCATGATGATTTTGAGATTTAATTATATTGTGTGTATCAATAGGTTGTTCCCATTGTTCCTTTTTACTTTTTATTGCTGTATAGTATTCACTATCTTTCAAAAATTTATAATTTAAAATAATTTCAGATTTATAAAACAATTGCAAATACAGTATAAAGAATTCCCATATACTCTTCTTCCAGCTTTCCCTAATATTAACATCATATGTTCTATGGAATTCTTATCAAAATTGAGACTATTTGCAGATAACATGATAGTATACATGGAAAATCTTAAAGACTCCACCAAAAAACTACTAGAAGTAATAAATGAATTCAGTGAAGTTGCAGGATACAAATAATTTTTATTTTTTTATTTTTTTTATTATTTTTATTTTTTTTAAAGATTTTATTTATTTATTTGACAGAGATAGAGACAGCCAGCGAGACGGGAACACAAGCAGGGGGAGTGGGAGAGGAAGAAGCAGGCTCCCAGCAGAGGAGCCTGATGTGGGGCTCGATCCCATAACGCCAGGATCACGCCCTGAGCTGAAGGCAGACGCCCAACCGCTGTGCCACCCAGGCGCCCCGTTGGATACAAATAGTTTTTAAAGTTTATGTTTAAATTCCAGTTTGTTAACATATAGTGCAATATTAGTTTCAGGTGTGCAATATATGGATTCAATACTTAACCAAGAAAGTAGAACTGTACTCCACAAACTACAAAACATTGATGAAACAAATTGAAGATGATATAAACAAATGGAAAAATATTCCATGATCATGGGTTGGAAGAATAAATATTGTTAACATGTCCATATTACCCAAAGCAATTTACAGGTTCAGTGCAATCCCAATCAAAATACCAACAGCATTTTTCACAAAGCTAGAAAAACAATCCTAAAATTTGTGTGGAATGACAAAAGACACCAAATAGCCAAAATAATATTGAGAAATAAGAACAAAGCAGGAGGTATCACAATCCCTGATTTTAAGATATACCATGAATCCGTAGTAATCAAAACAGTATGATACTGACACAAAATTAGACACATATCAATGGAACTCCAGAATCAAAACCACAATTGTATGGTCAATTAATCGATGACAAAGGAGGCAAGACTATATAATGGGGAAAAGACTCTTCAATAAATGGTGCTGTAAAAAAAATGGTGCTGAGAAAACTACACAGCTATGTATAAAATAAAACTGGCCAACTTTTGATCACAGCTTTGTAGTACAGCTTGAAATCCGGCATTGTGATGTCCCCAGCTTTGTTTTTCCTTTTCAACACTTCCTTGGTGATTCGGGGCCTTTTCTGGTTCCACACAAATTTAAGGGCTATTTGTGCCAGTTCTTTGAAAAAATGTCATTGGTATTTTGATCGCAATGGCATTGAAAGTGTAGATTGCTCTGGGTAGCATGGACATTTTAACTATGTTAATTCTTCTGATCCATGAGCATGGACTATTTTCCCATCTTTTTGTGTCTTCTTCAATATCTCTCAAGAGTGATTTGTAGTTTCTAGAATATAGATCCTTTACGTCTCTGGTTAAGTTAATTCTGAGATAACGTATGATTTTTGGTGCTATTGTAAATGGAATGGATTCCCTAATTTCTCTTTCTTCAGTCTCATTGTTCGTGTATAGAAATGCAACTGATTTCTGAGCATTGATTTTGTATCCCACCACATTACTGAATTGCTCTATAACTTCTAGTAGTTTGGGGGTGGATTCTTTTGGGTTTTCCATATAGAGTGTCATGTCATCTGCGAAGAGAGACAGTTTGACTTCTTCTTTGCTGATTTGTATACCTTTCATCCCTTTTTGTTGTCTGATTGCTGTTGCAAGGACTTCTAGTACTATGTTGAATACTGGCACAAAAACAGACACATAGAACAATGGAACAGAATAGAGAACCCAGAAATGGACCCTCGGCTCTTTGGGCAATGAATTTTTGACAAAGCAGGAAAAAAACATCCAGTGGAAAAAAAGACAGTCCCTTCAATACAAGGTGCTGGGAAAATTGGACAGCTACAGGCAAAAGAATGAAACTTGACCACTCTCTCACACCATACACAAAGATAAACTCCAAATGGATGAAAGACCTCGATGTGAGACAGGAATCCATCAAAATCCTAGAGGAGAGCATAGGCAGCAACCTCTACAACATCAGCCACAGCAACCTTTTTCATGATACATCTTGAAAGGCAAGAGAAACAAAAGATAAAATGAACTTGTGGGACTTCATCAAGATCAAAAGCTTCTGCACAGCCAAGGAAACAGTCAAAAATACTAAGAGGCAGCCTCTGGAATGGGAGAATATATTTGCAAATAACACTACAGATAAAAGACTAGTCACCAAGATCTACAAAGAACTTCTCAAACTCAATACACAAGAAACAAATAAACAAATCATACAATGGCAGAAGATATGAACAGACACTTTTCCAATGAAGACATACAAATGGCTAACAGACACATGAAAAAATTCCCAAAATCATTAGCCATCAGGGAAATTCAAATCAAAACCACACTGAGACACCCCCTTACGCCAGTTAGAATGGCAAAAATTGACAAGGCAAGAAACAACAATTGTTGGAGAGGATGTGGAGAAAGGGGATCCCTCCTACATTGTTGGTGGGAATGCAAGTTGGTACAGCCACTCTGGAAAACAGTGTGGAGATCCCTTAAAAAGTTAAAAATTGAGCTACCCTATAATCCAGCCATTGCACTACTGGGTATTTACCACAAAGATAAAGACGTACTGAAGAGAAGGGCCAGATGCAACCCAATGTTCATAGCAGCATTGTCCACTATAGCTAAATTGTGGAAGGAGCCGAGATGCCCTTCAACAGATGACTGGATTAAGAAGTTGTGGTCCCTAGGGGCGCCTGGGTGGCACAGCGGTTAGGCGTCTGCCTTCGGCTCAGGGCGTGATCCCGGCATTGTGGGATCGAGCCCCACATCAGGCTCCTCTGCTGGGAGCCTGCTTCTTCCTCTCCCACTCCCCCTGCTTGTGTTCCCTCTCTCGCTGGCTGTCTCTATCTCTGTCAAATAAATAAATAAAATCTTAAAAAAAAAAAGAAGTTGTGGTCCCTATATATAATGGAATATTACTCAGCTATCAGAAAGAACGAGTTCTCAACATTTGCTGCAACATGGATGGGACTAGAGGAGATAATGCTAAGTGTAATAAGTCAAGCAAAGAAAGACAATTATCATATGGTTTCTCTCATTTATGGAACATAAGAACTAGGAAGATCGGTAGGAGAAGAAAGGGATAAAGAAAGGGGGGGTAATCAGAAGGGGGAATGAAGCATGAGAGACTATGGACTCTGAGAAACAAACTGAGGGCTACAGAGGGGAGGGGGTGGGGGAATGGGATAGGCTGGTGATGGGTATTAAGGAGGGTACGTATTGCATGGTGCATTGGGTGTTATATGCAACTAATGAATCATGGAACTTTACATCATAAACCATGGATGTAATGTATGGTGACTAACATAATATAATAAAAAATATTATTAAAAAACCTGGATCCCTTTTTTTGAAGGAAAAATTTATATCTTTTGTGTTAAAAATCATGTACATGTCCTTGTCCTATACATACATATTCAATACTTATATAATATGAAACACATTGTTTGTCCTTCCATTTTTTATTTTATTCAACATCATTTTCTGATAGACCCAAGCTTTGCAATTATTATGACAGCTGCATACCCTGTAGAAGTTGATTAAATGATCAACAGTGATATATTTTAAAAAATCATGTACACCAATAACTTTATAGACAAAGTGAAAAGCTAAGTGGCAATTTGGGGGAAATCACTTCCTAACACTATACACAAAAATAAACTCAAAATGGAATAAAGACCTAAATGTGAGACCTGAAACCATAAAATACCTAGAAAAAAAACATAGGCAGTAACTTTTCTGACATCAGCCATAGCAACATTTTTCTAGATATGTTTCCTCAGGCAAGGGAAACAGAAACAAAAGTAAATTGTTTGGACTACATCAAAATGAAAAGGTTTGCACAGCAAAGGAAATCATCAACAAACAAAAAGGCAATCTACTGAATGGGGGGCTTATTTACAAACCATACATTCAGTAAAATGTTAGTATTCAAAATATATAACTTATACAACTCAACCTCAAAAAAAGTCCCCAAATAATCCAATTAAAAACGGGCATAGAATACAAATAATACATACAAATGACCGAAAAACACATGAAAAGACACTCAACATCACTAATCATCAGGGAAATGCAAATCAACACCACGATGAGATATAACATTATACCTGTCAAAATGGCTAGTATCAAAAACAGAAGAAATAACAAGTATTATTAAGGATGTGAAGAAAAAGGAACCCTTTACACTGTTGGTGGGAATGTAAATTGGTATAGCCACTATGAAGAACAGTATGGAGGTTCCTCAAAAAATTAAAAATAGAAATACCATATGATCTAATAATTTCACTATTAGGTATTTATCAAAAGAATGAAGATACTAATTGGAAAAGATACATGCATCTCTATTTTTATTACAACATTATTTACCATTGCCAATATATAAAGGCAACCTAAGTGTCAATCAATAGACAAATGGATAAGGAAGATATATACATGTCAATGCATATATACACACCATGGAATATTACACAGCCGTAAAAAGGATGAGAGTGTGTCACTTGTGACAATATGGGTGGACCTAGATGGTATTACATTAAGTGAAGTCAGACTGAGAAACACAAATACTGTATGATTTCATCCATAAGTGGAATCTAAAATAAATAAGTAAATAAACAAACAAAAAGTAGAATCACACCAATAAATATAGAGAACAAACTTATGGTTGCCAGACATGCAGGGGTTTGGGAATGTGCAAAATGGGCTAAGGGGAACAGGAGATACAGGCTTCCAGTTAAGTGAAGTCACAGGAATAAGATACAACATAAAGGATATAGCCAATGATATTATACTATTGATGTATGGAGACAGATGGTGGCTACACTTACGGTGACCACAGCATAATGTATGAACTAGTCATATGGCTATGTTGCACACCTGAAACTAATGTAACATTGTATGTCAACTATACTAAAACACATATATAAAAATAAAATAATTCAGCAAAAAATTTAAAAAAGACTTTAGGTCCTTTGTCCTTATTTATTATTTATTTATTTATTTATTTATTTATTTATTTATTTATTTATAATTTATAATGAAGAGTTTAAGTTTTTTTAGATATTTTGGATATCAACTTCTTATCAGATAATGATTTGCAAATATTTTCTCCCACTCCATAGGTTGTTTATTCACTCTGTTGATTTTTTCTTCAAAGAAACATACAAGGACCAATAGGTATGTGAAAAGTTGTTCAACATCACTAAACATCAGTAAAATTCAGATTAAAACCACAATGAGGGATGCCTGGGTGACTCAGTCAGTTAAGCATCTGCCTTTGGCTCAGGTCATGGTCCCAGGGTCCTGGGATCGAATCTTGCATCATGCTCCTTGCTCAGCAGGGAGTCTTCTTCTCCCTCTGCCTGCCACTCCCTCTGTTCGTGTGTTCTTTCTCTCTCTCTTTGACCAAAAATAAAAATAAAAATAAAAAATAAATAAACAAACAAAATCTTTAAAAACAAAAACAAAAGCCACAATGAGATATCACTCCACAGCTGTTAGAACGGTTATTATCAAAAGACAAGAGATAACAATTGCCAGTGAGAATGTAAAGAAACAAGAATCACAGTACACTGTTGGTAAGAATGTGGTACAGCCATTATAGAAAATGGAAACCAGTTTAGATATTCCTCAAAAAAATTAAAAATAAAACTTCTATATGATTCCACAATCCCACATACAACTTTATTTTCCTACCTCCATAACTTGATCTATAAGAGAGGTACAGGTTGAAATGAAGAGGCTAGAGGGACAGCAAAGAATCTGCTAATGGAAGATGCTCTCACTTGGCAAAACTAATTTCTGCTCCCTTCTTCCCCCAGTGTGTGTCCACACCTGATTGGGCACTACTGCCTCTCTTCCCTGAGTGGCCCAACCTGCTTAGATTTTCACTGGAAGCCACATTTCCCCATATATCTCCTCAGACACGGTTGCTAATTGTGGCTTGAATCCAACCACACTGTGCAGCACGGCCTCTCCTCACTTCAGTCCAAACCAAAGGCTGGACCTAGGGTGAGGAGAGCAGCTGGCGACGGCATAGCTCATGTTTCTGAGATCAGGAAGACCATTCCTTAGGTGCTGTTGGTCAGACCATTTGGCCACCAGGAACCCCTCTGGCTCTCTGAGCTCTTACCTCATCCCTGGTCAACTTTCACAGGATTTTCCATTCCTTGTCTTAAATAGATCACGGGCAGCTGTTCTTGTCATTTTATTCTCTATGTTGCTTAACCCCTTGCCAAGCCTGATGTTCATCATTACTTTAGACACTATGAGAAATGTCAGAGTGTACTGGGTAGGAACACAGAATCAGCTTTGCAATCATCTGGGCTCAAACTCTGATTCTGACTCTAATTAGCTGTGTGATTCTGTGTAAATCATTTAATCTCTCTGTGCTATTATTTCAACTGTAAAGTGGGGGAAAATAATAACACTGATACCATAGGGTTCTTTTTTATTATAATAATATTTTTTATTATATTATGTTAGTCACCATACAGTACATCCCTGGTTTTGATGTAAAGTTCCATGATGATACCATAGGGTTCTAATGATGTTTACATGAGTTATACAAAGTCCTAAGAAAAGCACTATACAACTCAAAACTGTTATGGATTATGGAAATGTTAGGCACCTAGTAAAAGCTGGCATTGCATAAGAGACTATGGACTCTGAGAAACAAACTGAGGGCTTCGGGGGGTGGGGGAATGGGATAGGCTGGTGATTGGTAATAAGAAGGGCACGTATTGCATGGTGCACTGGGTGTTAATGCACACAACAAATAAATCATCGAACCTTACATCAGAAACCAGGGATGTACTGTACAGTGACTAACATAATATAATAAAAAACATTAAAAAGAAAATCTGGCATTGATCACAAGCCTCTCCAAAATCCCAGAGCTGCCCAGGTATAGGACAAAACGAGGTATGATATTGCAAAGTTAATATGTTCAGGCCCTGTAGGGGCTAATCATGAAATACCAACGACCAGAAAATGCCATCCAAAGGGAAGGAATGTTTCCTCAAGGTGTGATGTTTGAGGGCAGATACATATTTTGAAGACCCTTCCTCTCCTATAAGATTTCACAAATAATCATGTGAAAATACAGGAAACTTATATCTAATACCTAAGTTGTGAATTGTCAGCGTACGGTTAATAATTTCTTCACTGAACAACCCCAAAGTCAGTTCCAAATTCCATCTCCCCAAAACACATTTAATTGCAAAAAGCATGCCCAGAAAGAGGTGGAGGTAGGCAGAAGAGATCAAGATAAATATATTTGAGAATGAAGCTGACAGCGACCACTTTCAACTTCTTATTCGTGGTTCCATTAATGCCTTTGCCTCCAAAACTTCCATATGGCAATGAATACAGCTGAAGTCATAGATAGAGTAAAAAATGATGTGTTGACCCATGAATGTTGTTCTATCCCCAGTAAGACTTGTCAGGTCCCAGAGCATTGCCTACTGGCTTCCTCTTCACCCCATCCCCTACCCAGCTACTTGTAGTTATCTGACTCTCATCTTTGTCTTCAACAACCATCCAACCAAAAAAAAGAGGCAAAAATATAGGTATATTCTCAAATACATGTCTTGTATTGTATTGAATATACATATATACATATATATATAGTACATTTGAAAATTTGGGGGCCAAATACTTAACATTTCAATACAAGACATGTATTTGAGAATATACCTATATTTTGGCCTATATTATTTATATATATGTGTATATATATATATATATATACACACACACATATATACTATATATATATACACACATATATACACACATTTGAGAATATACCTATATTTTGGCCTATATTATTTATATATACATGTATATATATATATATATATATACACATATATACTATATATATATACACACATATATACACACATACATACACACACACATATTGTCTCACGGTAACTTTCAAACACAGATACAAATACTTTTAAAGTAAAAACCTTAACAAATAACTTGCCTTTATTTATGTCTTTATTTGTGATTGCTTTGACTGTGTTACCAAAGGCAAAATAATAAATTTTCTCAATTTTATTCCCTGGCAGTAGAGAATATAAACATATCCAACTAAAGCAGGATAAACAATCAAAAAGAGATTATCTTCACATGTTGTAATAAGCAAGTTAAGGATTTAAAAATTAAATTAGAAGAAATCAGAGAGGGAGACAAACCATGAGAGACTCTTAACTAGGAAAAAAACTGAGGATTGCTGGACGGGAGGTGGCTGGGGGGATGGGGTAATTGGGGCATTAAGGAGGGCATGTGATGTGATGAGCATAGGGTGTTATAGGCAACTGATGAATTATTGAACCGTACATCTGAAACCGATGATGTACTACATGTTGGCTAATTGATTGAAATAAAAAATTAAATTGTGAACACCATTTGAGCCCTAAATATTTAATTTGATTAGTCCTTTGTTGCTTTTTTCCTATTGGAAAATTCAAACCAAAAAGTTAAAGAATTGTGTACCCACCACTTAGATTGTATAATTGATATTTTATTATATTTGCTGCAGCAAATATCTATCATTTATCCATTCCTACATTTAATCCATCTTATTTTATGCACTTTAAAGTAAATTGTACACCAGTACACATCACCCCTATAAATATCATTAATGAGATGACAATATTTCTTTACTAAGATAAGAGATGAGTTTTGACAAATGGACGAACCAATGGACTTCATAACCCTATCAAAATATAGAAGAAAAGCCTACAGTGAATATCATTCTCAATGGGGGAAAAGCTGAAAGCCATTCCCTTAAGATCAGGAACACGACAAGGATGCCCACTCTCACCATTACTATTCAACACAGTACTAGAAGTTCTTGCAAAAGCAATCAGACAACAAAAAGGGATAAAAGGTATCCAAATCGGCAAAGAAGAAGTCAAACTGTCTCTCTTCGCAGATGACATGGTACTCTATGTGGAAAACCCAAAAGACTCCGCCCCCAAACTACTAGAACTTATAGAGCAATTGAGTAATGTGGCGGGATACAAAATCAATGCTCAGAAATCAGCTGCATTTCTACACACAAACAATGAGACTGAAGAATGAGAAATTAGGGAATCCATTCCATTTACAATAGCACCAAAAATCATATGTTATCTCAGAATTAACTTAACCAGAGACATAAAGGATATATATTCTAGAAACTACAAATCACTCTTGAAAGACATTGAAGAAGACACAAAAAGATGGAAAAATAGTCCATGCTCATGGATCGGAAGAATTAACATAGTTAAAATGTCTATGCTACCCAGAGCAATCTACACTTTCAATGCCATCGCGATCAAAATACCAATGACATTTTTCGAAGAACTGGAACAAATTGCCCTTAAATTTGTGTGGAACCAGAAAAGGCCCCAAATCGGCAAGGAATTGTTGGAAAGGAAAAACAAAGCTGGGGGCATCACGTTGCCAGATTTCAAGCTATACTGCAAAGCTGTGATCACAAAGACAGCATGGTACTGGCACAAAAACAGACACATAGACCAATGGAACAGAATACAGAACCCAGAAATGGACCCTCAGCTCTTTGGGCAACTAATCTTTGACAAAGCAGGAAAAGACAAATAGTGGAAAAAAGACAGTCTCTTCCGTAATGGTGCTGGGAAAATTGGACAGCTATATGCAAAAGAATGAAACTTGACCACTCTCTCACACCATACACAAAGATAAACTCCAAATGGATGAAAGACCTCGATGTGAGACAGGATTCCATCAAAATCCTAGAGGAGAGCATAGGCAGCAACCTCTACAGCATCAGCCACAGCAACATTTTTCATGACACGTCTCCAAAGGCCAGAGAAAGAAAAGAAAAAATGAACTTGTGGGACTTCATCAAGATCAAAAGCTTCTGCACTGCCAAGGAAACAGTCAAGAAAACTAAGAGGCAGCCCCTGGAATGGGAGAATATATTTGCAAATAACACTACAGATAAAAGACTAGTCACCAAGATCTACAAAGAACTTCTCAAACTCAATACACGGGAAACAAATAATCAAATCAAAACAAATGGGCAGAAGATATGAGTGGCCTGTGGGAAACAAACTGAGGGCTTCAGAGGGGAGAGGGATGGGGGACTGGGATAGACTGGTGATGGGTAGTAAGGAGGGCACGTATTGCATGGTGCACTGGGTGTTATATGCAACTAATGAATCATGGAACTTTAAATCAAAAATCAGGGATGTACTGTATGGTGACTAACATAATATAATAAAAAAATGTTATAAAAAAGAAAATATGTTCAAAATCATTAGCCATCAGTGAAATTGAAATCAACCACATTGAGATACCACGTTACGCCAGTTAAATGGCAAAAATTGATAAGGCCGGATACAAGAAATGTTGGGGAGGATGTGGAGAAAGGGGATCCCTCTTACACTGTTTGTGGGAATGCAAGTTGGTACACCCACTTTGGAAAACAGTGTGGAGGTCCCTCAAAAAGTTAAAAATTGAGCTACCTTATGACCCAGCAATTGCACTACTGGGTATTTACTCCAAAGATACAGACATAGTGAAGAGAAGGGCCATATGCACCCCAATGTTCATAGCAGCATTGTCCACAATAGCTAAATCGTGGAAGGAGCCGAGATGCCCTTCAACAGATGACTGGGTTAATAAGTTGTGGTCCAGGGGCGCCTGGGTGGCACAGCGGTTAAGCGTCTGCCTTCTGCTCAGGGCGTGATCCCGGCGTTGTGATGGGTAGTAAGGAGGGCACGTATTGCATGGTGCACTGGGTGTTATACGCAACTAATGAATCATGGAACTTTACATCAAAAACTAGGGATGTACTGTATGGTGACTAACATAATATAATAAAAAATATCAAAAAAAAAGAAAAAAAAGAAAAAAAAATAATCCAGTCAAGAAGTGAGCAGAAGACATGAACAAATATTTCTCCAAAGAGGACATCCAAATGGCTAACAGACACATGAAAAAATGTTCCACATCAGTTGGCCTCAGGGCAAACAAATCAAACCAAAATGAGATACCACCTCACACCCATCAGAATAGCTAAAATTAAGTCAGAAAACAACTGATGATGGCAGGAATGTGGAGAAAGGAGAACCCTCTTACACTGCTGGTGAGAATGTAAGCTGGTACAGCCACTTTGGAAAACAGTATAGAGGTTCCTCAAAAAGTTAAAAACACAGCTACTCTACTACCCAGCAATTGCACCACTAGGTATTTACCCAAAGCATACAAACATAGTTATCTGAAGGGGTACCTGAACCCCAATGTTTCTACCAGCAATGTCCACGATAGCCAAACTATGGAAAGAGCCCAGATGTCAATCAACAGATGAATGGATAAAGAAGAAGTGGTACACACACAAACACACACACACACACACACACACACACACACACACACACACAATGGAATATTCCTCAGCCATCAAAAATAATGAAATCTTGCCATTTGCAAGGACATGGATGGAACTAGAGTGTATTATGTTAAGTGAAATAAATGAACCAGAGAAAGGCAATTATCATATGATTTCCCTCATATGTGGAATTTAAGAAACAAAACAGGATCATAGGGGGAGTGAGGGGAAAATAAAATAAGATGAAATCAGAGAGGGAGACAAACCATAAGAGACTCTTAAGTATAGGAAAGAAACTAAGGGTTTCTGGAAGGGAGGTGGATGGGGGGATGGGGCAACTGGGTGGCAGGTATTAAGGAGTGTACGTGGTGTGATGAGCACTGGGTGTTATATGCAACTGATAAATCACAGAACTCAACCTCTGAAACTACTAATAATACACTATATGTTAATTAGTTGGATTTAAATAAAATAAAATAAAAAATAAATCTATGTGTTTTATTGTTGCTCTCTCTGGCTTCTTTCAAGATTTTCTTCATGAAACTATATATATATATATATATATATATATATATATATGTATTTTTTTTTAGGCATTATTTCTACAATATGCTTGGACCCCCAATCTTCTCTGTTCTACTTTAAATATTCTAATTCCAAATGTGTTAGATACTCTCACTGTGTTCTAGCGGTCTCAAATATAAGTGCTCAATTATTTACTTTTAGTACTTATTTTTATATATTTGGTAATGGTCCATCTTCCTACTTTTCACTTGATCATTCAAAAGTTATACTATATATGGTGTCATTAATTTTAGCTATGGTATCTTTTATTTCTGTAATTTTTGAGTATTTTATGCATTCTTCACCCTTGAAAATGCCTCATATTTTTATCCTTTTATATTTTTCTCTATTTTAATAGACATAATCAAAATTAGAATTGAGAATATTGACATACCATTTTCCTTGACATCTATAGAAAAAAAACCTTTCCAGTTCAAAATATTATGCTGTATAGAAAAGTGTTAGTTAGTAGTGTCAACCATTTCCAAATATTAACCATGAATTTAGCAACTATAATACTATTGAGATTATTTTATGGAAAATACATAAGTTGCATGTTTCATGTGTATATACATATAGATATATATTTCAAAATACTAGTGAATGGCATTTTAAACAGAGATGGCTAAGAAATAGCCCACGGCAACTGGGTGCATACGAAGAGTAATGTGCTTATGCCACTTTTTCAGTGTTCAGAAAGGTCGTTGAAAAGGGATGTCAGAGAGAGATGCCCTTCAACAGACAAATGGAAAAAGAAGATGTGGTCCATATATGCAATGGAATATTACTCAGCCATCAGAAACGATGAATACACACCATTTACATAGACATGGATGGAACTGGAGGGGATAATGCTAAGTGAAATAAGTCAAGCAGAGAAAGACAATTACCATATGGTTTCACTTATATGTGGAACATAAGGAATAACATGGATGACATTAGGAGAAGGAAGGGAAAAATGAAGGGGGAAAAATCAGAAGGGGAGATGAACCATGAGAGACTATGGACTCTGGGAAACAAACTGAGGGTTTCAGAGGGAAGGGGGTGGAGGGATGGGTTAACCCAGTGATGGGTATTAAGAAGGGCTCATATTGCAATGAGCACTGGGTGTTATATGCAAACAATGAAAAATGGAACACTACATCAAAAACTAATGATGTACTGTATGGTGACAAATATAACATAATAAAATAAAAAAATGAAGAAAAGAGGGTGTCAGAATGGGCTAATTCAAGCTATCAGTATTTCTCCAAATTTGCAGGGTAAAATAACTTTTATGAGACAACTATCTAAGTTAGAGAGAAAGTGATCGGCAAACAACCTGCTGAAGAAAATCCCACCTGTCTTTCTGGAAAGAGGCAAGCCTGACTATGAGCAGAAAGAATGTTCATGTTGAAAATAAAATACTGTGTAAACTCCAATCAAAATCTTCTTTTTTCCTTACCCATAAATGTCCCCTGCCATGTGTCTGCTTCCAAACTTTGTTTTAATAGTTAAATATGGACAAATAGATCTGAACATTTCTTTGAATGAATCACTTTTTAAAAACTCTGGCCCATTTTACATGTTTTGGCTTGTAAAAATGTGAATCACATAACATGTCCTCAGCAGCTGCCCTATCCGAAAGCCAGAAAATGCTTCTAGGAATGAGCACATGGGATGAGGAGAAAGACTAACAGGACACAGCTTATATGGTGTGGCCAGTGTTCTTCATAAGGCATAACCCCTTTGTTCATGAGAATGCTAACAGTTCTTATTTTTCTCAGCCATTACCTTACTCTTTATGCAATTCCATATTTCATGAAATTTTTAAATTTGCCAACTATCAGAATGTTTTTGTGCACACTAACAGCACCTTAATCAGGGATTGGCTTAATCCTTTCAAAGCCCAGTGACTATAGTGCATGTCGATAGGGAAACAGGTGGTAACAGTGAGTAAATGGAGCCATATTTTGTTCTATCTCCATAGCAACAAGATAGAAAAAGGTCTATTAGGATACATCATTTCCAGCAAGGAAGGAAAGACAATGAGATTCTCGTTGCTTCTTCCCATGTGTCCTCAAGTCTTATTTCTACCCTTTTCCTCTAGGAAAAAAATGTGGGGAACACAGGTACAAAGTAACCTATTTATTACACAAATAATGCCATGTAGGCTCTGTGAAGATATCTCAAGATTAGGTCCTTCCTTCTTGTCTCCTTCTTATGTGGTGAAAGATTGTATTATCAGTACCAATTATTGATTCTCACTTTCTTATTAGAATATGTTATTGCCCCATCTAATGTGTAGACATGTAACTTGCTTTTGGAATGTAAGCAGTAATTATGAATGCCACACCCAGGCATAAGCCTAAGAGTCCTTATACGCTTTTGTGATTGCTTTTGTTCCTCCTGTCACCCAAATGGCATGTCCTTCAACCTGAACCTAGAATAAAGAAGACATGTAAAGAATTGCACATGACCCACATCAGACACACAGCCATGTTAATGTGAAGAATAAAATAATGTTTGTAATTATGAAAACTAGAGACTCTGAAGTCATTTCTTACTATAGCAATAACTTAGTGAAAACTAGGGAGCAAAGAAACCAGCATCAGTTATGAGGTGCTACCAGAAAAAACAACTAAAAGACTCCTACCAGATCCATACAATAGACAGTTACAAAGTTGTTACTGATGCCTAGAAAATGGAGTGAGCCATGTTTTTATTAAGAATACATTTTCTAAAGCTTTGGTTTGTAATAAGTTGTTATAAGTTTATGGGTTTAGGCAAACAGATTGGGAATGTGAAGCTAAGCAGCATATCTTGGCTGTTATCGGTCACTGTAAAAGATATTATATGAAAGAGAAAATTTCAGAAAATAACCTGTGAATTTGACAGTGAGATTGAAAGATAGAATTGTTTATCCTATCTAAATAATCAAAGGTGAAACTGAGAAAAAAAAGTCAAAACTCAGTGTTAGAGCAAAGACCAAATTAAGGGTGCGCCTTCACACCATTTGTTACAACCTCTGAATTGATTAAAGGAGCATTTAATCAACAATTTTAGTTGGATAAACTGCCTCAGGGAACAAAAAAAGATTAAGACTGTGACTCTTTTTTGGAGAACTGATCACCTTAAATTACATCAATTTACTTCAGATTACTTTGAGCCACAAATGGAGCATGTCTTGGAAAGAATTGTGGGTGGTAGTTACTGGCACACTGGAAATATACAGAATAAAAGCTAAACTTGTTTGGAGAGAGCTGTACTGTCAAAAAGCCACCAGTCTGTATTAAAATACCCTGTGGCTATCTGAGACCTAAAATGATCTCGGCCCTCAGTAATCTGTTTACACCCAAAGAGGAAATACTTTTAATACCCTATGCCAATGTGGCCAAGGACTTTGATAGAGAATTGTGAACTCCTCAGAAGGTAGAACCAAGAATCACAGACAAGCAAAACCTGTTTCAAAGGAGCAGACAGTGGGACTTAATAAAAGAAGACTATCTACCAATTAGCTAGTGGGGGTAGAAGGATTTCAGAATTCTTACAGTGAAGCTGAGTGCTTCCCAATCTTCCCCTTTTGGAAGGAGAGTGTGTATTGAGATAACCCTGCCCCGATATTTTATGCTGATTGTATGCTGGGCAGACAGCCTATTTTTTTATATCTCTGGATAACAAAGAATCAATAGTCTAGAATGTTACCACGAGATCCAGAACTTTTAAGTATGATGGTGTGATTTTATGAGACTTTGGAGATTAGAGAAGGGAGTGAATACTGCAGACTTGAGGGAAGGAAGTAATATTTGTATTAAGGGTTGGATTATGGTAGATTCCATTGTTGTATTCAATTGTTCCTTCCCCACCTCCATGCAAAAAGGATATACTCTATGTCTTATAGAAATTGGGCTTGGCCACAGCACTGTCTTTGGAATATAAATTGAGGTGGTGAATGCCGCATCCAACTAGATACTTCACCCATCCAAGAAAGTGTGATTACCTTTATTTTTACTAGATAAATGTGACGTGTATTTAGCCTGCATTCCAGAAGATACATAAAAGAAAACTGTAGTTGACCACAATTTGTATGTACCTGAGCAAGATATAAATGTTTGTGATTTTAAATTCAATGAAATTTGGGGGGGTCTTTGATATTGCAGTGTAATATAATGAAAGCCAACTAATATAAGTGCTTTATACTTCATCTTTTCAGCTTTGTTTTCAGGAACAAAATCTCAGAAAAAGGGGCCTTAGCACCTCATTTTGTCATACAGCTCAAGTTTTGGACATCCTGATCTTTCTCTGTGAAAATCTGCAAGTCACATAGGTTTTTGGTTTGTTTGTTTTGTTTTATTCTTAAGAAAAAAAAAAAGGTGGTGAGAAATGTTTTGTAATTTGCCCTACGCGAGGGATAGCCCTGCGCGAGGGATAGCCCTGCGTACAGTATCAGAGCTACAGGGGCCTGAGGAAGGAACATGTGTGTTGGGGCCTGGCAGGATATGGGTTCTGAACCAGGTGATAAGGCACAGAAAAAAAAAAAGTGGCCACTATGGGAGAATGGTTACCTATTATAGGCACATTAAGTAAGTGCATTTTTATGGGTATTGGAAACCAGGATTTCACTCTCGGAGAATGCACTTTCACATATTCCAAACCTTCCAAGAACGCTGTCCTTGGATATTTTTCTCACCTTGTTGGGGCTCCCCACCCTGTGCTGGACCACCACAACTACCTCCAAAGTCTCCTTACCTCATATCCATATATAATCTGCCTTTCCTTTCACAACATTCTTCACCCTTTTCCATGCATCAAGGAGAAGATTTAGGTACTTGGGATAAACCAGACATGCCCACAGTTAGTGGGTTCTGGAAAGAACCTTGCACCACTCTAGTTCTCCAACCACTCTCCTAGATATCTGCTACCATTTTTTTTCACTCATGAGTTAAAAAATACAGCATTTTAACAAAGTTAAGCCTGGATACCAGGTTATGTAAGAAATTTCCAATTAAACATCTTAATGTTTATTAGCCTACACTTGGTTATCTCATATCTCTCAGGGAGTATAGAGTTCAGAAGGCCAAAATGAGAATTGTGTGCAGAAGAATTCCAAATAATTTATGTAGATGCTCTACCCTGAAGGAGAGTAACATAACTCCCTACTCTTTAAGTGTGGGCTGCCCAAAGTGACTTCCTTCCAGTGATTACAGTATGGAAAGGGGATTAAAATAGTAATGCTGTGGAAAAAGCCAACAAACACTACCAGGTGTCAAGGTCAATATCAATAGTGATAAATTATGTCGATGGCATATGACCTTGATATGTTGTGATGGAAATGACACATTACCTCTGTAGTCTTCCTCTCCAAACCCATAACACCAGTGTAATCATGAGGAAAACAGTAGGTAAATTCTGATAGAGGGGTAATCTACAAAATACCTGACCAGTACTCCTAAAAACTCTTAAGGTCATAAACAATTGAAAAACTGTCACAGACAAGAGGAGCACAAAGACACATGATGACTAACTATGATGTGGTGTCCTGAATGAGATCCTGGAAGGGAAAAAAGACATTAGGTATAAACTAAGGTAATATCAATAAACTTTAGTTATTAATATTATATCAGTATTGGTTCATTACTTATGACAAAGGTAACATACTAATTTAAGATGTTAATAGTAGGGAAAACTGGGTATGCAGTATTTGATAACTTTCTATACTATTTTTTCAAATTTTCTTTAAATCTAAAGCAGTCACCTTCCCTCATCTTCCCTTCAATCAATTGGAGCAGGCAAATCACAGCAAGGGGAAATGCTCCTGAAAAACCTTCCCGCATGGAGAGGTACTGCTTTTTATCCCACCTAACTGTAAAAGAGGCACGTCAGGAAGAAGATGATACAGGGCATCAAAAAGAGTGAGCAGGCATCATGAAGACCTCTCCCAGCCCAGGACAAAACCCACCTGTCTCCTACACATGCAAATTATCCATCAAGGGTTTTCAGAATCATAATTCCACGTATTTTTTCCAAAAAATATATTTTAAATCAAAAGACACCAATTCAAAGTCTCTTTGCACTGCCCTGACATACCAGCCAGTTGTGAGCACTTTATTCCTGTCCTTCTGCCAGTTAGTGATTCTGAAAATTGACGGTAGGAACAGTGAGTCAGATCAAGACTTGACTCACAGTTTGTACACCTAAAGGAACTAAAAAAAGATGAACAAACAGAGCCCAAAGTAAGAAGAAGAAAGGGAATTATAAAGATCAGAGCAGAAATACTTAACATGAAGATGAAAAAAATAAAATAATGAAAAAAAGCTGGTCCTTTGAAAAGATAAACAAAATTGATAATCCATAGCCAGTCTTATCAAGAAAAAAAGAGAAAAGACTCAAATGAAATCAGAAATGAAGGACAAGTAATGATTGACACCACAGAAAAACAAATAATTATAAGAGAAGACTACACAAATTGTATGTTAACAAATTGGACAACCTAGAAGAAATGGATAAATTCCTATAAACATACAATCTTGCAAAACTGAATCAGGAAGAAATAGAAAATCTGAAAAGACCAGTTACTAGTAATGAAATTGAATTGGCAATTAAAAAACTATCAAAAAATAAGAAGTCCAGGGACACATGGATTCACAGGTAAACTCTACAAACATTTAAACAAAACTTAATACCTGTTCTCCTCAAACTATTCCAAAAACTAGAAGAGGAAGGAAAGCTTCCAAATACATTCTATAAGGCCAGCATTACCCTGATACCAAAACTAGACACTACACACAAAAAAGAAAACTATAGGCCAATATCTCTGATTAACATAGAAACAAAAATCCTTAATAATATATTAGAAAACCACATTCAACAATACATTAAAAGGGTTATTCACCACAATCAAGTGGGATTTATTCCAGGGATCCAAGAATGGTTAAATATTCACAAATCAATCAATGTGACACACCACTTCAACAAAACAGAGGATAAAAATTATATGGTCATCTCAATAGAGGAAGAAAAAGCATTTGACAAAATCCAGCATCCATTCATGATAACAACTCCAAACAAAGTAGTTTTTGAGGGAACATACCATAATAAAGGGCATATATGAAAAGCTCAGAGCTAGCATCATACTCAAAAGGGACAAACTGATAGTTTTTCCTCTGATATCAGGAACAAGACAAGGATGTCTACTCTCACCATTCTTATTCAACATAGTACTGTGAGTCCTAGCCACTGCAATTAGATGAGAAAATAAATAAGAGGCATCCATATTGGTAAGGAAGAAATAACCTGTCACTATATGCAGATGGCACAATACTATAAACAGAAAAACCTAAGGACTCCACCAAAAAACTATTAGAAGTAATAAATGATTTCAATAATGATACAGGATACAAAATTAATACCCAGAAATTGGTAGCATTTCTCTACATTAATAATGAAATAGCAGAAAGAGAAATTTAAAAAATTCCACTTGCAATTACACTAAAAAGAATAAAGTGCCTAAACTTAACCAAGGAGGTGAAAGACCTGTACTCGAAAAACTATAAAACACTGATGAGAGAAATTGAAGGTGACCCAAATGGAAAGATATTCCATGCTCATGGACTAGAAGAATATTTTTTAATTTAAATTCAATTAGCCAACATATAGTACATCATAAGTTATTGGTGTAGTGTTCAATGATTCATTAGTTGTGTATAACACCCAGTGCTCATTGAATCACATGGCCTCCTTAATGCCCATCACCAGTTACCCTACCCTCTCCCTTTCCACAACCCTCAGTTTATTTCCCAGAGTCAAGAATCTCTCATGGTTTGGCTCCCTCTCTGATTTCTTCCTATTCAGTTTTTCCTCCCTTCCCCTATGATCTTCTGCACTATTTCTTAATTTCTACATATGAGTGAAATTATATGATAATTGTCTTTCTCTGACTGACTTATTTAACTTAACATAATACTCTCCAGTTCCATCCATGTTGATGTAAATGGTAGATATTCATCCTTTTTGATGGCTGAGTAATATTCCTTTGTGTATATGAACCATGTCTTCTTTATCCATTCATTTTTTGAAGGACATTTTGGTTCCTTCCACAGTTTGGCTATTGTGAGCATGGCTGATATGAACATTGGGGTGCAGGTGCCCCTTTGTTTCACTACATCCATATCTTTGGGGTAAATACCTAATAGTG
Organism: Ursus maritimus; assembly: GCF_017311325.1. NCBI lineage: Eukaryota > Metazoa > Chordata > Mammalia > Carnivora > Ursidae > Ursus > Ursus maritimus. The sequence continues at coordinate 4,530,528 of NW_024425230.1, forward strand.
CAATTGCTGGATCATAGGGTAGTGTTATTTTTAACTTCCTGAGGGACCTCCACACTGTTTTCCAGAGTGGCTGTACCAGCTTGCATTCCCACCAACAGTGTAAGTGGGTTCCCCTTTCTACACATCCTCACCACCATTTGTTGCTCCTTGTCTTGTTAATTTTAGCCAATCTAACTGGTGTAATGTTCTATCTAATTTGGTTTTGATTTGCATTTCCCTGAAGACTAGTGATGTGGACCATTTTCTCATGTGTCTGTTGGCCATTTGTATGTCTTCTTTCGAGAAGTGTCTGGTCATGTTTTCTGTCCATTTCTTGACTGGATTATTTTTTTGGGGGGTGTTGATAAATTTGATAAGATCTTTATAGATCTTGTATACAAGCCCTTTAATCTGATGTCATTTGCAATACCTTCTCCCATTCCATAGGTTGCCTTTCAGTTTTGTTAAAGACAGTGTGACTGAGAAAAAAGGAAATTAAGGAATCAATCCCATTTACAATTGCACCAAAACCCATAAGATACCTAGGAATAAACCTAACCAGAGGTAAAGGATCTGTACTCTAGAAACTACAGAACACTTACAGAAGTAATTGTGGAAGACACAAAGAGATGGAAAAACATTCCACGCTCATGGATTGGAAGAATAAAAATTGTTAAAATGTCTATTCTGCCCAGAGCAATCTACATATTAAATGCAATCCCTATCAAAATACAATTGACATTTTTTACAGAGCTGGAACAAGCAATCCTAAAATTTGTATGGAACAAGAAAAGACTCCAAATTGCCAGGGGAATGCTGAAAAAGAAATCCAAAGCTGGAGACATCACAATGCCTGACTTCAAGCTCTACTACAAAGCTGTGATTATCAAAACAGTATGGTACTGGAACAAAGACAGACACATAGATCAATGGAACAGGATAGAGAGCCCAGAAATGGACCCTCAACTCTATGGTCAACTAATCTTTGACAAAGCAAGAAAGAATATCCAATGGAAAAAAAGTCAGTCTCTTCAATAAACAGTGCTGGGAAAATTGGACAGTCAATGCAGAAGAATGAGACCTGACCATTCTCTTATAACATACACAAAGATAAACTCAAAATGGATGAAAGCCCTAAATGTGAGACAGGAATCCATCAAAATCCTAGAGGAAAACACAGGCAGTAACCTCTTCAACCTCGGACACAGCAACTTCTTGCAAGACACGTCTCCAAAGGCAAGGGGAAAAAAAAGCAGCAAAACTGAAAGAATTAATATTTTAAAATGTCCATACTACCCAAAGCAATCTCCAGATTCAATGCAATCCCTATCAAAATACCAACCCTTTTTCAAACAACTAAAAGAAATAGTGATAAAGTTTGTATGCAATCATGAAAGACCCCCCAAAACCAAAGTAATCTTGAGAAAGAAGAACAAAGCTGGAGGTATCACAAATCCAGATTTCAAGATATACTACAAAGCTATAGTAATTAAAAAGCTGTTGTACTCACACAAGAATAGACACATGGATCAACAGAGCAGAAGAGAGAGCCCAGAGATAAACCCATTATTGTATGGTTAATTAATTTGACAAAAGATGCAAGAATATACAATGGGGAAAATAGTCTCTTCAATAAATGATGCTGGGAAAACTGGACAGATCCATGCAAAAGAATGAAACTTGACCACTTTTTTTTTTTTAAGATTTTTTACTTATTTATTTGACCGAGATAGAGACAGCCAGCGAGAGAGGGAACACAAGCAGGGGGAGTGGGAGAGGAAGAAGCAGTCTCCTGGCATAAGAACCTGATGTGGGGCTCAATCCCAGAACGCTGGGATCACGTCCTGAGCCATAGGCAGATGCTTAACGACTGCGCCACCCAGGCGCCCCGCAACTCGACCACTTTCTTATACTACACAGAAAAATAAACTCAAAATGGATTAACGGTATAAAAAGGAGTTCACATCCAAAACATAAGGGCTGATATCCAAAATATATATGGAACTTACCTGACTCAACACCAAAAAAATTAATAATCTGATTTAAAAATGGGCAGATTGAGGCACCTGGGTGGCTCAGTTGGTTAAGCCTCCAACTCTTGGTTTCAGTTCAGGTCATGATATGAGGGTCATCTTGAAATTCTCTCTCCCTCTCCCTCTGCCCCTCCCCCCTGCTCATGCCCTTCCCCAATAAATAAATAAATAAATAAATAAATATATATATAAAATCTTAAAAATGGGCAGATAATTTAAATACACACTTTTCCAAAGAAGACATACAGACACATGAGTAGATATCTCAACACCACTAATCATCAGGGAAATTTTAATCAAAACCATAATGAAATATCACCTTACTCCTCTCAGAATGGATAGTATCAAATAAAGAAAAACAAAAACAAGAAAGGATAAGTATTGCCAAGGATGTGGAAAAAAAGGAACATTTGTGCACTGTTGGAGGAAATGTAAATTGGTACAACCACTGTAGAAAACAGTATGGAGTCCCCTAAAAAATTAAAAACAGAAATACCATATGATCCAGTAATTCCACTATTAGGCATTTACCCCAAGGGAATAAAAAAAACTAATTAAAAAAGATATATGCATACCTATGTTTATAGCAGAGTTATTTATAATAGCCAATATATGGAAGCAACCTAAGTATCCATAAATAAACAAATGGGTAAGGAAGATGTGGTATCTGTATACAATGGAATATTACTCAGCCATAAAAATGAATGAGGTCTTGCTATTCACAACAACATGGATGGACCTAGAGGGTGTAAAGCTAAGAGAAATAATTCAGACTGAGAAAGACATATACCATATGATTTCAATAACATGTGGAATCTAAAAAACAAAAGAAATGAATTAACAAAGAAAAAGCAGAATGAGACCTATAAATACAGAGAACAATGATGTTTGCCGCAGAGAAAGGGAATGGGGAGAAGGGCAAAATAGGTGAAGAGGAATGGAAGATACAGGCTTCCATTATGGAATGAATAAGTCATGGGAATAAAAGACAACATATTGATTATAATGAATGATATTGTAACAGCATTTTATGGTGACAGATAGTAGCTAGACTTGTAGTGAGCATAGCGTAAGGTATAGAAAAGTGGAATCACTCTGTTGCACACCTGAAACTAATGTAACATTGTTTATCAAGTATACTCAAATAAAAAAAATATAAGCTATAAAAATCCCAATAATAATAATAATTTAAAAATATATTGACTCCCAGTGTGATAGCTGGACTTCCTTAGGCCTGATTGGCCTGCAAACCTTTCAGGGCAGCAAACAAGTGCTTAGACTGCAGGATAGCCTCCAGATGCCACACACACACACACACACACACACACACACACACACACATATTTACCTGGCAGGAATGGCTGTGGAGACCAGCTTTTATCTAGAACAATTTAAGAAAATTGTGGATCTAATTGCAAGCATACTGCCTTGGGCTAGGATGAGTCACACACACCATCCTCTTCGCGCCTCATTTTTGCCTCTACTTAGAGAAAAATATCTGGGCAGCAGCAGGCTGAGATAAGGAACAGGGCCACTAGGGAGCAGAGCACAGATTTTGTAGATGGGTTTTAGCTCTCCTGAAGGGCTTCTTCATTTAGTCCTCCTGAAATTTTATCCCCACAGGCCCAAAATCAACCTTTAGGAAAGTGCAGCTGTCTCACCATCCCACATCATTTTTCATAGATTGTCAAGGTGAATTATTTTACCCTATATCTAAGCTATCTTCCCCAACACATTTCAACACCTGCAGTTATGTTTCATGTGTAAACGGAAATGTGAGGAACAGCTGGAAGAATTAATCTGAAGTTTCACTTAGGACTCTATAAAAGCTAATTTTAAAAATGTCCCGCTAATAAACATGAGCTCAAAAAGAGGTGGGGCCAGGCAGAGAAAGGAGACAAATGAACAGGCACTGTCCCTCTGGTCCTTGCCTTCTATGAGTCAAAGGCAGACACCAATGTACCACAGAGACCTCACATGCCCACACCAGACCCTCCTCTCTCTCTCCTTGTTTCCCAAAACCCTCAACGAACTTTCTCCAGCACTCATCTCAGAAACACAGCTGGTGCCCTAATAGGTCTGATGCCTACCTTTGTTCATAATCTGCCTAAATTGATTAAAACATCCTTGAATATTAGATGTCTTGTATTTATTCTCTCCATCTGATGTCCCTGCCCTTTATACATTGAAACCACATGAGACCCCGCCATGCTCAATGGAGACTGTGACCAATGTGGGCAGCCTACCCATTTGGGAATCACAATTGTTCTTCAGGTGCAGCTCCTCAAGTTGATTTCTTGTCCACTTCATGCCATTATAACATATTATCTGGGTTTGCTCACTCACTAGATTGCTACTTATGTGAGGTACTCCCATGGTTCACCTATAAGACAGGCAGTGGGTGGACAGATTGGGGATATATATATAGGTTGACGTGTTTGGTCTATACTTATAGTGACAGCTTATCAGGAGCAAGGACTGTGTAAGAGGAGAAGGCAATGCCAGCATCCCTCTGTCCACTCTGTGCCATAATTGTCCTATTTCTTCAACCCTACTCTCCACATCTTCCTCCAGCCCTCTGTGCTGAGTCGAGGAGAATACAGTACCAAGAAAACCCTCCAGCATATAATGAATCTTCAAACTTCAGGACACCTTCGAGTCCAAAGATGCCATATCCCACAGCAGTGTATAACCCTTATCCTTAAGATAAGCTCCATGCAAACATTTTGGTATATATTCAGTGAGTTCATAAACCAAGTCCTGAGTGCCACATTCAGAAAAGGGCACAAGAGGATGAAAAGGAGGAAAGGGGCTTACAGTGAGCAGAGCTTAGATTTCTGACCTTGGTTTTCCTTCCTCTCTGTTTTTCTCTTTAATCAATTTCCTCACCCAACAGAATTTAAGGCCCCATTTATTAAATTTCAATAACTGTCATTCATTCTAAATCAAATAAAAAAAAAATACCAGAGTTTCAACATGTTTATTCTATCAAAAAATTAGAGCCCTCATGGTCCATATCAAACTATATTATCCCACAGTTAACTTATTTAACCCCCCTGGCAGGAGAAGGCTGTTTGTAGGAAGTCACATTTATGATCATCACTTTGGTGATACCTCAAACAAGTTGCATTAACACCCATGAGCTCAGACACAGGGAGGGACAGCAGGA